>NC_080379.1:82941433-83075316 GCF_014773155.1 Arachis stenosperma
AAAACATGCAGCGTTTAGGCGTTTAACGCCAGGATTATGGGGAGGAGGTGAATTCGTTTTCAACTCAAATTTCATTCATTTTTCATGTTTCAATTCATGATTTCTTGCATAAACATGTTACAAATTCTCAACTTTCAACTTCAAAATGCAAAAAAATTCTTAATCCTAAAAATATTTCTTCATTCTTCTTCAATCTCTTTTCAAATCTTTTTCAAAACTCATCTATCTTTTTGAATTCTTGTAAAATCTTTTTAATTTTATCTTAAATCTTTTTCAAAATCTCATCATATCTTTTGAATTTTCGAAATTTCCTCTCCTTATATTCCTCTCCTTTCCTTTCTTTTGCTTGAGGACAAGCAAACCTCTAAGTTTGGTGTGTTTTTCCGTGATCACTGAGCTAAAACTCATCAAGATCATGGCACCTAAGGGAAAACAAACCACTTCAAGAGGCAAGAAAGAGAATATTCCAAAACTACTTTGGAATCAAGAGAAGTTCTTAACCAAAGAACATGCAGACCATTACCACAAAATAATGAGTCTGAGATCAATGATCCCGAAAGTTAAATTCAATCTAAAAGAAGACGAATATCCGAGATACAGAAGCTGAAGCGCCAGAAGCTGTCTCTTGAAGGACCAGACACCCCACAGGTTGAAGGAGCTCCCATCATCTTCCAAACTAAAGGTTGTTGAGTTCTAATCTTAGCCTTAACTCTATGATAATTGTTCTTATTAGGAATTTACCTTAGAAGTTATATATGAGTAGTAGTAATTAGTATATCTATTTTTATTTTATCTCCAATTAAGCTATAACTTATTTTACTCAATATCATCAAACATGAATAAAATAGTAGATTTTTAGAATAAAGAGGCAATATTTTTTTTCGAGTTCTTAATAAGGAAAATTCTAATTATTTGTATGTGGTGGCAATACTTTTTGTCTTCTGAATGAATGCTTGAACAGTGCATTTTTTTATATTGAATTTTATGAATATTAAAATTGTTGGATCCTGAAAGAATGATGAACAAGAGAAATATTATTGCTGATTTGAAAAATCATAAAATTGATTCTTGAAGCAAGAAAAAGCAGTGAAAAAAAAGAAAAAAAAAAGAAAAAGAGGTAGAAAAAGCCAATAGCCTTTTAAACCAAAAGGCAAGGGTGAAAAGGATCCAAGGCTTTGAGCATCAATGGATAGGAGGGCCCAAGGAAAGAAATCTAGGCCTAAATGGCTAAATCAAGCTGTCCCTAACCATGTGCTTGTGGCATGCATGTCCAAGTAAAAAGCTTGAGACTGAGTGGTTAAAGTCGTGATCCAAAGTAAAAGAGTGTGCTTAAGAACTCTGGACACCTCTAATTGTGGACTCTAGCAAAGCTAAGTCACAATCTGAAAAGGTTCACCCAGTTATGTGTCTGTGGCATTTATGTATCCAGTGGTAATACTGGAAAACAAAGTGCTTAGGGCCACGGTCAAGACTCATAAAGTAACTGTGTTTAAGAATCAACATACTAAATGGTGGACGAAATTGTGATCCTTAAAGTTGTACTTCTTGTACTTGTATGGAATTTAAAAATTGGCACGTGTGATCACAACTCCGTTCAACTAACCAGCAAGTGTACTGGGTCGTCCAAGTAATACCTTACGTGAGTAAGGGTCGATCCCATAGAGATTGTTGGTATGAAGCAAGCTATGGTCACCTTGTAAATATCAGTTAGGCAGATTAAATGGTTATGGGTTTCGAAAATTAATAATAAAATAGAAAATAAAAAGGGATAGAAATACTCATGTAAATCAATAGTGGGAGTTTCAGATAAGTGCATGGAGGTGCTGTGCTCCTCTTGAATCTCTACTTTCTTATTGCTTTCATCCAGTTCTTCTTACTCCTTTCCATGGCAAGCTGTATGTAGGGCATCACCATTGTCAATGGCTACATCCCATCCTCTCAGTGAAAACGTTCCTATGCTCTGTCACAGCACGGCTAATCATCTGTCGATTCTCAATCAGGTTGGAATAGAATCCCTTGATTCTTTTGCGTTTGTCATCACGCCCAGCCTTCAGGAGTTTGAAGCTCGTCACAGTCATTCAATCCCAGAATCCTACTTGGAATATCATAGACAAGGTTTAGACTTTCCGGATCCTCATGAATGCCGCCATCTATCTAGCTTATACCACGAAGATTCTGTTGGGGAATCTAAGAGATATGCGCCCGGCCTAGAGTAGAACGGAAGTGGTTGTAAGTCACGCGCGTTCATAGGTGAGAATGATGATGAATGTCACGGATCATCACATTCATCAAAGTTAAGTGTAACGTATATCTTGGAATAAGAATAAAAGAGAATTGAATAGAAAGTAATAGTAATTGTATTGAAACTTGAGGTACAGCAGAGCTCCACACCCTTAATCTATGGTGTACAGAAACTCCACCGTTGAAAATACATAAGTGAAAGGTTCAGGCATGGCCGAATGGCCAGCCCCCATGATCTGAGAACTAATCATCCCAAGATGTCTAATACACTAGTAAAAAGTTCTATTTATAATAAACTAGCTCCTAGGGTTTACATGAGTAAGTAATTGATGCATAAATCCACTTCCGGGGCCCACTTGGTGTATGTTTGGGCTGAGCTTGATCTATCCACGAGCTGAGGCTTCTCTTGGAGTTGAACTCCAAGTTATGACGTGTTTTGGGCGTTTAACTCCGGATCATGACGTTTTTCTGGCATTTAACTCCAGACAACAGCATGTACTTGGCGTTCAACGCCAAGTTACGTCGTCAATTTCCAAATAAAGTATGAACTATTATATATTGCTGGAAAGCTCTGGATGTCTACTTTCCAACGCCATTGAGAGCGCGCCATTTGGAGTTCTGTAGCTCCAGAAAATCCATTTTTGAGTGCAGGGAGGTCAGATTCCAACAGCATCAGTAGTCCTTTTGTCAGCCTTTTTCAGAGTTTTGCTCAAGTCCCTCAATTTCAGCCAGAAATTACCTGAAATCACAGAAAAATACACAAACTCATAGTAAAGTCCAAAAATGTGAATTTAACATAAAAACTAATGAAAACATCCCTAAAAGTAGCTTGAACTTACTAAAAACTACCTAAAAACAATGCCAAAAAGCGTATAAATTATCCGCTCATCACAACACAAAACTTAAATTGTTGCTTGTCCCCAAGCAACTGAAAATAAATTAGGATAAAAAGAAGAGAATATACTATAAATTCCAAAATATCAATGAATATTAATTATAATTAGATAAGCGGGACTTATAGCTTTTTGCTTCTGAACAGTTTTGGCATCTCACTTTTTCCTTTGAAGTTCATAATGATTGGCTTCTCTAGGAACTTAGAATTTCAGATAGTGTTATTGACTTTCCTAGTTAAGCATGTTGATTCTTGAACATAGCTACTTATGAGTCTTGGCCGTGGCCCTAAGCACTTTGTTTTCCAGTATTACCACCGGATACATAAATGCCACAGACACATAACTGGGTGAACCTTTTCAGATTGTGACTCAGCTTTGCTAGAGTCCCCAGTTAGAGGTGTCCAGAGCTCTTAAGCACACTCTTTTTGCTTTGGATCACGACTTTAACCACTCAGTCTCAAGCTTTTCACTTGGACCTTCATGACACAAGCACATGGTTAGAGACAGCTTGATTTAGCTGCTTAGGCCTGGATTTAATTTCCTTGGGCCCTCCTATCAATTGATGCTCAAAGCCTTGGATCCTTTTTACCCTTGCCTTTTGGTTTTAAGGGCTATTGGCTTTTTTCTGCTTGCTTTTTCTTTTTCTTTCTATTTTTTTCGCCAAATTTTTTTTTTCGCAAGCTTCTTCTTGTTCACTGCTTTTTCTTGCTTCAAGAATCAATTTCATGATTTTTCGGATCCTCAATAACATTTCTCTTTGTTCATCATTCTTTCAAGAGCCAACAATTTTAACATTCATAAACAACAAGATCAAAAGACATATGCACTGTTCAAGCATTCATTCAGAAAACAAAAGTATTGTCACCACATCAATATAATTAAATTAAATTCAAGGATAAATTCGAAATTCATGTACTTCTTGTTCTTTTGAATTAAAACATTTTTCATTTAAGAGAGGTGAAGGATTAATGGATTTTATTCATAGCTTTAAGGTATGGTTACATACTAATGATCATGAAGTAAAGACACAAAACATAGATAAACACAACATTAAAAACCGAAAAACAGAAAGAAATAAAGAACAAGGAATGAATCCACCTTTAGTGGCGTCTTCTTCTTGAAGGACCAACAATGTCCTTAAGGTCTTCTATGTCCCTTCCTTGCCTTTTTTGCTCCTCCCTCATTGCTCTTTGGTCTTCTCTTATTTCTTGGAGAATGATGGAGTGCTTATGATGTTCCACCCTTAGTTGTTCAACATTGTGGCTCAAATCTTCTAAGGAAGTGTTGAGTTGTTCCCAATAGTTGTTAGGAGGAAAGTGCATCCCTTGAGGCATCTCAGGGATTTCTTGATGATGAGCTTCCTCATGCATCTCTTGAGAACCGTGAGGGGTCTCTCTTGCTTGCTCCATCCTCTTCTTGGTGATGGGCTTGTCTTCTTCAATGGAGACATCTCCTTCTATGATAACTCCGGCTGAGTAACATAGATGGCAAATAAGGCGAGGAAAAGCTAGCCGTGCCATGGGTGAGGGCTTGTCGGCTATTTTGTAGATTTCATTGGAGATGACCTCATGAACTTCTACTTCCTCTCCAATCATGATGCCATGAATCATGATGGCCCGATCCACAGTAACTTCAGATCGGTTGCTAGTAGGAATGATGGAGCGTTGAATGAACTCCAACCATCCTCTAGCTATAGGCTTGAGGTCCACCCTTCTTAGTTGGACTGGCTTGCCTTTGGAGTCTCTCTTCCATTGAGCTCCTTCCACACAAATGTCCATAAGGACTTGGCCCAACCTTTGATCAAAGTTGACCCTTCTAGTGTAGGGGCGTTCATCTCCTTGCATCATGGGCAAGTGGAATGCCAACCTCACATTTTCCGGACTAAAATCCAAGTATTTCCCCCGAACCATTGTGAGATAATTCTTTGGACTCGGGTTCATACCTTGATCATGGTTCCTAGTGATCCATGCATTGGCATAGAACTCTTGAACCATTAAGATTCTGACTTGTTGCATGGGGTTGGTTAGGACTTCCCAACCTCTTCTTCGGACTTCATGTCGGATCTCCGGATACTCATTTTGCTTGAGCTTGAAAGGGACCTCAGGGATCACCTTCTTCTTTGCCACAACATCATAGAAGTGGTCTTGATGGCTCTTGGAGATGAATCTTTCCATCTCCCATGACTCGGAGGTGGAAGCTTTTGTCTTCCCTTTTCCTTTTCTAGAGGATACTCCGGCCTTAGGTGCCATTGATGGTAATGGAAAAACAAAAAGCTTATGCTTTTACCACACCAAACTTAAAATATTGCTCGTCCTCGAGCAATAGAAGAAAGAAGAGAAGAAGAAGAAGAAGAAGAAAATATGGTAGAGAGGGAGAGAGGTGGGTTCGGCCAAGGAAAGAAGAAGGGGTGGTGTTGTGTGAAAAATGAAGTAGAATGGAAGGGTATCTATAGGGAGAGGGGGTAGTGTGTATTCGGCCATTTAGGGTGGGAATGGGTGGGAAAATGTTTTTGAATTTTTGAAGGTAGGTGGGGTTTATGGGGAAGAGGGGATGGATGTGAGTGGTGAAGGGGGTAATTGGGAAGAGGAATTGAGGTGATTGGTGAAGAGTGTTGGGAAGGAGTGTTTATTGGGAAGAGAGATTCAGAGATTGAAGTTGTTGGGAAGTGTGACATGGGGAAGGGTAAAATAGGATTAGGAGGTAAGGTGGGAATATGTTAGGTGGGGATCCTGTGGGGTCCACAGATCCTGAGGTGACCCTGTGGGGTCCACAGATCCTGAGGTGACCCTGTGGGGTCCACAGATCCTGAGGTGACCCTGTGGGGTCCACAGATCCTGAGGTGTCAAGGAATTCCATCCCTGCACCAAATAGGCATGTAAAATGCCTTTGCACACCATTCTAGCGTTTAAACGCCGTGTGGTGCACATTCTGGGCGTTCAACGCCCATGTAGAGCATGTTTCTGGCGTTGAACGCCAGTTTGATGCTTATTACTGGCGTTTAGCGCCAGCTTTTCTTCTCTGGGCACATTCCTGGCGTTCAGCGCCAGAATGTTGCTTGTTTCTAGCGTTCAGCGCCAGAATGATGCTCTGTTCTGGCGTTGAACACCAGCCAGATGCATCTTACTGGCGTTGAACGCCAGCCTGTGCATCCTCCAGGGTGAAAATTTTTTTTCTGCTGTTTTTTATTCTGTTTTTAATTTTTATGATTTTTTTTCGTGATTCCTCATGATCATGTACCTAATAAAACACAAAATAACAATAAAATAGAATAAATTGAAATTAGATAAATGAAATTGGGTTGCCTCCCAACAAGCGCTTCTTTAATGTCAATAGCTTGACAGTGGCTCTCATGGAGCCACAAGGTGATCAGGTCAATGTTGTATAGTTTCCAACACCAAACTTAAAGTTTGGATATGGGGTCTTAACACCAAACTTAGAGTTTGGTTGTGGCCTCACAACACCAAACTTAGAGTTTGACTGTGTGGGCTCTTCTTGACTCTGAACTGAGAGAAGCTCTTCATGCTTACTCTCTTTTGTCACAGAGGGATGGCCATATGCCTTAAACACAAGGTAGTCCCCATTCAATTGAAGGACTAATTCACCTCTGTTGACATCTATCACAGCTCCTGCTGTGGCTAGGAAAGGTCTTCCAAGGATGATGCAATCATCCTCTTCCTTCCTAGTGTCTAAGATTATGAAATCAGCAGGGATGTAAAGGCCTTCAACATTTACCAACACGTCCTCTACTATTCCATAAGCTTGTCTCAATGACTTGTCTGCCAGTTGTAATGAGAACAAGGCAGGTTGTACCTCAATGATCCCCATCTTCTCCATTACAGAGAGTGGCATAAGATTTATCCCTCACCCCAGATCACACAGAACTTTTGCAAAGGTCATGGTGCCTATGGTACAAGGTATTAAGAATTTGCCAGGATCTTGTTTCTTTTGAGGTAGAATTTTCTGAATCCAAGTATCCAGTTCATTAATGAGCAAGGGAGATTCACTTTCCCAAGTCTCATTACCAAATAACTTGGCATTCAGCTTCATGATAGCTCCTAAATATTGAGCAACTTGCTCTCCAGTTACATCTTCATCCTCTTCAGAGGAAGAATAGTCTTCAGAGCTCATAAATGGCAGAAGGAGATTTAATGGAATCTCTATGGTCTCTATATGAGCCTCAGATTCCTTTGGATCCTTAATAGGAAACTCCTTCTTGCTTGAGGGACGTCCCAGGAGGTCTTCCTCACTAGGATTTTCGTCCTCCTCCTCCCTTGTGCTTTCGGCCATATTGACTATTTCAATGGCTTTGCACTCTCCTTTTGGATTCTCTTCTGTATTGCTTGGGAGAATACTGGGAGGAGTTTCAATGACTTTCTTACTCAGCTGGCCCACTTGTGCCTCCAGATTTCTGATGGAGGATCTTGTTTCACTCATGAAACTGAAAGTGGCCTTTGACAGATCAGAGACTAGATTGGCTAAATTAGAGGTGTTTTGTTCAGGATTCTCTGTCTGTTGCTGAGAAGATGATGGATATGGCTTGCTATTGTTTAGCCTGTTGCGTCCACCATTGTTAAAGCCTTGTTGAGGCTTTTGTTGATCTTTCCATGAGAAATTTGGATGATTTCTCCATGATGAGTTATAGGTGTTTCCATAAGATTCACCCATGTAATTAACCTCTGCCATGGCAGGGTTCTCAGGATCATAAGCTTCTTCAGAAGCTGCCTCTCTAGTACTGTTGGATGCATGTTGCCATCCATTCAGATTTTGAGAGATCATGTTGACCTGTTGAGTCAACACTTTGTTCTGAACCAATATGGCATTCAGAGCATCAATTTCAAGAACTCCTTTCTTCTGAGATATCCCATTATTCATGGAATTCCTCTCAGAAGTGTACATGAACTGGTTATTTACAACCATGTCAATGAGTTCTTGAGCCTCTTTAGGCGTTTTCTTTAGGTGAATGGATCCACCTGCAGAATGGTCCAATGACATTTTTGAAAATTCAGAGAGACCATAATAGAATATATCCAATATGGTCCATTCTGAAAACATGTCAGATGGACATCTTTTGGTCAGCTGCTTGTATCTTTCCCAAGCTTCATAGAGGGATTCACCATCTTTTTGTTTGAAGGTTTGAACATCCACTCTCAGCTTGCTCAGCTTTTGAGGAGGAAAGAATTTATCCAAGAAGGCTGTGACCAGCTTATCCCAGGAGTCCAGGCTATCCTTAGGTTGTGAATCCAACCATATTCTAGCTCTGTCTCTTACAGCAAAAGGGAAAAGCATGAGTCTGTAGACTTCAGGATCAACTCCATTTGTCTTTACAGTCTCACAGATCTGCAAGAACTCAGTTAAAAACTGATAAGGATCTTTAGATGGAAGTCTATAAAACTTGCAGTTTTGTTGCATTAATGCAACTAGCTGAGGTTTCAGCTCAAAGTTGTTGGCTCCAATGGCAGGAATGGAGATGCTTCTTCCATCAAACTTGGACGTTGGCTTTGTGAAGTCACCAAGCATTTTCCTTGCATTATTATTATTTTCGGCTGCCATCTCCTTCTCTTGTTCGAAAATTTCTGAAAGGTTGTTTCTGGATTGTTGTAATTTAGCTTCTCTTAATTTTCTCTTCAAAGTCCTTTCAGGTTCTGGATCAATTTCAACAAGAGTGTCTTTATCCCTGTTCCTGCTCATATGAAAGAGAAGAAAACAAGAAAAGAAAGAGGAATCCTCTATGTCACAGTATAGATATTCCTTTATGTTAGTAGAAAAAGAAGGGAGTAGAAGAATGAAGAAGAATTCGGATTTTTAGATGAAGAGAGGTGAAGAGAAGTGTTAGTAATTAAATAATTAAATAGAAGAAGAAAAGAGAAGGGAGATTTCGAAAATAATTTTGAAAAAGGGGTTAGTAATTTTCGAAAATTAAAGATAAAATATAATTGAAATTAAAATTTAAAACAATTAATTAATTAAAAAGAATTTTTGAAAAGAGAGGGAGATATTTTCGAAAATTGAAGAGGGAAAAGTAGTTAGGTGGTTTTGAAAAAGATAATAGACAAACAAAAAATTAGTTAGTTGATTGAAAAAGATTGAAATCAAAATTTAAAAAGATAAGAAGATAAGAAGTTAGATAAGATATTTTGAAATCAAATTTTGAAAAATATAAAATTTTGAAAAGGATAAGATAAAAAGATAAGATAAAAGTTTTAAGAAAAAGATATTTTGAAAAAGATTTAATTTTTAAAATGACTTAACTAACAAGAAACTACAAGATAAGATTCTAGAATTTAAAGATTGAACCTTTCTTAACAAGAAAGTAACAAACTTCAAATTTTTGAACCAATCACATTAATTGTTAGCTAATTTTCGAAAATTAGATATAAAAGCTAAGAAAAAGATTTTTGAAAAATAATTTTTAAAATTTTCAAAAATAATAAAAAAAAATGAAAAAGATATGATTTTTGAAAAAGATTTTGAAAAGATAAGATTTTTAAAATTGAAATTTTGACTTGACTAGTAAGAAACAATTAATTTAAAAATTTTTTGACCAAGTCAACCCAAAATTTCAAAAATTTGGAGGGAAATAAGGAAAAGATATTTTTTTTTATTTTTGAATTTTTAATTATGAGAGAGAAAAACAACAAAAATATTCAATGCATGAAATTTTTAGATCAAAATAATGAATGCATGCAAGAATGCTATGAATGTCAAGATGAACACCAAGAACACTTTGAAGATCATGATGAACACCAAGAACATAATTTAGAAAAATTTTTTATGCAAAGAAAACATGCAAGACACCAAACTTAGAAATCTTTAATGCTTGGAAAATATGAATGCAAAGATGCACATAAAAAACAAGAAAAGACACAAAACAAGAAAATATCAAGATCAAACAAGAGGACTTATCAAGAACAACTTGAAGATCATGAAGAACACTATGAATGCATGGGATTTTCGAAAAATGCAAGAAAAATTTTTAAAAGCATGCAATTAACACCAAACTTAAAATTGACTCAAGATTCAAACAAGAAACACAAAATATTTTTGAATTTTTTTATAATTTTCAAAATTTTTTTGGATTTTTATTAATTTTTTTTGAAAATATAATTTGGAAGGACGAAAAATAAAAGAAAAAAAATTTTGAAAAAGATTTTGAAAAGAAAATTACCTAATCTGAGCAACAAGATGAACCGTCAGTTGTCCATACTCGAACAATCTCCGGCAACGGCGCCAAAAACTTGGTGTTGTTGCCGGATTAAAACTTGGCACCATTGTGGGTTGGAAACAATTGTTTGAATTGTTGTTCGAAATTGATTGTTCCCCAGCAACGGCGCCAAAAACTTGGTGGACGAAATTGTGATCCTAAAAGTTGTACTTCTTGTACTTGTATGGAATTTGAAAATTGGCACGTGTGATCACAACTCCGTTCAACTAACCAGCAAGTGTACTGGGTCGTCCAAGTAATACCTTACGTGAGTAAGGGTCGATCCCACAGAGATTGTTGGTATGAAGCAAGCTATGGTCACCTTGTAAATCTCAGTTACGCAGATTAAATGGTTATGGGTTTCGAAAATTAATAATAAAATAGAAAATAAAAAGGGATAGAAATACTCATGTAAATCAATAGTGGGAGTTTCAGATAAGTGCATGGAGGTGCTGTGCTCCTCTTGAATCTCTACTTTCTTATTGCTTTCATCCAGTTCTTCTTACTCCTTTCCATGGCAAGCTGTATGTAGGGCATCACCGTTGTCAATGGCTACATCCCATCCTCTCAGTGAAAACGTTCCTATGCTCTGTCACAGCACGGCTAATCATCTGTCGGTTCTCAATCAGGTTGGAATAGAATCCCTTGATTCTTTTGCGTTTGTCATCACGCCCAGCCTTCAGGAGTTTGAAGCTCGTCACAGTCATTCAATCCCAGAATCCTACTCGGAATACCATAGACAAGGTTTAGACTTTCCGGATCCTCATGAATGCCGCCATCTATCTAGCTTATACCACGAAGATTCTGTTGGGGAATCTAAGAGATATGCGCCCGGCCTAGAGTAGAACGGAAGTGGTTGTCAGTCACGCGCGTTCATAGGTGAGAATGATGATGAGTGTCACGGATCATCACATTCATCAAAGTTAAGTGTAACGTATATCTTGGAATAAGAATAAAAGAGAATTGAATAGTAATTGTATTGAAACTTGAGGTACAGCAGAGCTCCACACCCTTAATCTATGGTGTGCAGAAACTCCACCGGTCAAAATACATAAGTGAAAGGTTCAGGCATGGCCGAATGGCCAGCCCCCATGATCGGAGAACTAATCGTCCCAAGATGTCTAATACACTAGTAAAAAGTTCTATTTATAATAAACTAGCTCCTAGGGTTTACATGAGTAAGTAATTGATGCATAAATCCACTTTCGGGGCCCACTTTGTGTATGTTTGGGCTGAGCTTGATCTATCCACGAGCTGAGGCTTCTCTTGGAGTTGAACTCCAAGTTATGACGTGTTTTGGGCGTTTAACTCCGGATCATGACGTTTTTCTGGCGTTTAACTCCAGACAGCAGCATGTACTTGGCGTTCAACGTCAAGTTACGTCATCAATTTCCGAATAAAGTATGGACTATTATATATTGATGGAACGCTCTAGATGTCTACTTTCCAACGCCATTAAGAGCGCGCCATTTGGAGTTCTGTAGCTCCAGGAAATCCATTTTGAGTGCAGGGAGGTCAGATTCCAACAACATCAGCAGTCCTTTTGTCAGCCTTTTTCAGAGTTTTGCTCAAGTCCCTCAATTTCAGCCAGAAATTACCTGAAATCACAGAAAAACACACAAACTCATAGTAAAGTCCAGAAATGTGAATTTAACATAAAAACTAATGAAAACATCCCTAAAAGTAGCTTGAACTTACTAAAAACTACCGAAAAACAATGCCAAAAAGCGTATAAATTATCCGCTCATCACTAAACTAGGAGAATCAATAATATTATCTGAACTCTGAGTTCCTATGGATGCCAATCATTCTGAATTTCAAAGGATAAGGTGAGATGCCAAAACTGTTCAGAAGCAAAAAGCTACTAGTTCCGCTCATCTAATTCGAATCTGAGTTTCACTTAAAACTCTGAGATATTATTACTTCTTAATTTCTTTTTATCCTATTTTATTTATCTAGTTGCATGGGGACAAGCAATAGTTTAAGTTTGGTATTGTGATGAGCGGATATTTTATACGCTTTTGGGGGTAATTTCATGTAGATTTTAGTATATTTTAGTTAGCTTTTAGTAGATTTTTATTAGTTTTTAGGCAAAAATTATATTTCTGGACTTTACTATGAGTTTGTGTGTTTTTCTGTGATTTCAGGTACTTTCTGGCTGAAATTGAGGGAGCTGAGCAAAAATCTGATTCAGGCTGAAAAAGAACTGCTGATGTTGTTGGATTCTGACCTCCCTACACTCGGAATGGATTTTTTGGAGCTACAGAAGTCCAATTGGCGCGCTCTCAATTGGGTTGGAAATTAGACATCCAGGGCTTTCCATTAATATATATTAGTTGATACTTTGGGCGAAGATAAATGACGTAAACTGGCGTTTAACGCCAGTTCCATGTTGCATTCTGGCGTTGAACGCCAGAAACGGGTTGCAAGTTGGAGTTAAACGCCAGAAACAGGTTACAACCTGACGTTTAACTCCAAAAATAGCCCAGGCACCTGAGAAGCTTAAGTCTCAGCCCCAGCACACACCAAGTGAGTCCCAGAAGTGGATTTCTGCACTATCCATCTTTGTTTACTCATTTTCTGTAAACCTAGTTTACTAGTTTAGTATTTAAACAACTTTGAGAGACTTATTTTGTATCTCATGACATTTTTAGATATGAACTTTGTACTTTTTGACGGCATGAGTCTCTAAACTCCATTGTTGGGGGTGAGGAGCTTTGCAGCGTCTCGATGAATTAATGCAATTATTTTTGTTTTCCATTCAAACACGCTTGTTCCTATCTAAGATGTTCATTCGTGCTTCACTATGAAGAAGGTGATGATCCGTGACACTCATCACCTTCCTCAATCCATGAACGTGTGCTTGACAATCACCTTCGTTCTACACTAGATTGAATGAGTATCTCTTAGATTCCTTGATCAGAATCTTCGTGGTATAGCCAGAATCGATTGGCGGTATCCTTGAGAATCCGGAAGGTCTAAACCTTGTCTGTGGTATTCCAAGTAGGATTCGAGGATTGGATGACTGTGACGAGCTTCAAACTCGCGAGTGTTGGGTGTAGTGACAGATGCAAAAGGATCAATGGATCCTATTCCGACATGATCGAGAACCAACAGATGATTAGCCGTACTGTGACAGAGCATTTGGACCATTTTCACTGAGAGGATGGGAAGTAGCCATTGACATCGGTGACCCCCTACATACATCTTGCCATGGAAGGAGCCTTGCATGTTTGAAAGTGAGAAAGCATTATGTTACAGAAATTCAGAAGACAAAGCATCTCCAAAATTCCAACATATTCTCCATTATTGCGTAACAATTATTTATTTTATGCCCTTTCACTTTTTACAATTAAAACTAAGAATCATTATTGATATTATATCCTGACTAACAGTTATAGGATAACCATAGCTTGCTTCAAGCCAACAATCTCTGTGGGATTCGACCCTTACACACGTAAGGTATTACTTGGACGACCCAGTGCACTTGCTGGTTAGTTGTGCGGAATTACATAGTGTGAAGTAATTTTCATGCACCAGGAACCCAAATCAACTCAAGAGATGTGATCTCATTCCAGCAAGCAGAGGATGGTTTGAGTTTGGGAGGAGGTCAATTTGGCCCACTTCCAATGGTTCCAAAGTAACTATAGAGAGAGCCATTTTGGTTCATGCTATTATGATAGGAGAGGGTGGAAGTTGAAGAGATCATACCTCCAAACATTCCAAGAATAGCAAAGAAAGTGACAAAAGACACAATACTTAGATATCTAAGCCTCATTCATCGTCTCTACCAATAAGAAGGGGTTGTTTTGAATATGAGGATGACACCATGGTGCAAGTAGCCAAACCGATCACTCTTGAAAAAAATAGAAAAAGTGATGTTGAGCCAAGTCCAAAGAATATCACCAAGGAGGGTAATTACAAAAGTCCCACAAGAACCACAAGCTTCATGATAAGCTCTCAAAAGTGGGTTCGAAATTTATCTCAAAATAAGATTTTGCGTTGTAAGTATAGCTTTGAACCCAACAATTGACCAATATCAAATTCAAATATATAAATGTCACAATTCAAACCAAATATAAACCGGGTGTTTTAAGCCCTAGGTCACCTTTCCTAGGAACTAATGCCAATAAGTGCACGCAATTTTGGTTGCAAGAACAAAAAGGGGTTTTCAATGATTGAAGCAAACAAATAAAAAGATAAAAGAACTAGACAAAATTGCAATTAATAAAGTAATAAAAGAACAAAAGAACTATGTATGTGATATAAACAAGTAAAACGCAAAATGATGGAAAAGGTGATTCAAAAAATAAATGAAACCTTGACTTGGGATGAGTTATGGAATCCCTTCCTTGCCATATCCACAACTATGATAATTATGATGGATTAATCTCACTAAGTCAATCCTTAACATCGAAGGATAAGTTAAGTGAGCATAATTGTTATTAATCCACAAATCCTAACTAACTTACCAAATGAATTGGTAAAAAGCTAGCGTTAGTGGAAACAATAACAGCTAACAACCCAAGAATTATCACTAAATGTTAGACATTATGACTCTAGTAATCCATACACTCATTTCCCCAAGCCAAGGGGTGAAAATCTACCCTATAATCAAAATTGGCATTTCATCAAACACATAGTGGGTATAAACATAAAACTTGGCAAAATTGGGAAAATGGTAAAAGCTATGAATCATAAATGATTAAAATCAATAAAAGCAACTCAAAAAATATATAAAAGCCATCAAACATCAAATTAAACAACTAGGAATCCAAAATTGATGACTATGTAAATATTGACAAGAGAAATGGAAATATGAGAAAGTGTAAAACAAGTGTGGTAATTAAAAGAGAAATTAAAGAAATACTTACAATGTAATTGCTATGATTCCAAATCAAAACGTTGAAGTATAAAATTCTACAAACTCTAATTAAAACCCTAAGAGAGAATTCTCTATACTACTCTACTCTAACTCCTACTATGTATTTTTCGTATTCTAAGATGGCTCCCTTGTTATGTGTTGAACATGCCCTTAATATAGCATCTCAAACCAGCCTTCAGCACTTTAGAAATGGGCCTAGAGACCTCCAAAACCGCGCAACACATGACTTTTTAATGGAGGTAGGAACATCTGTGCGTACGCATACTTTGCTGAATTTCCACTTGTACATACACACAGAGGGTTGTGCGCACGCACGCATGCTGATTTCCTCCTTGTGCGTACACACGCATCCTTGTGCGCATGCACGCATAGCTGTGTGCTTCTCTTTTGTTTTCTTCATGTTTTCGCCCTTTGTACGTGCTTCCTTCCACTTTTGCATATCCATTCTTGCCTCTTTGACTTGAAATCATTCAACAAACATGTCATGGCATCGAATGGAATAAAAGTGGAATTAAATTGCTCAATTTTAGCATAAAAATGCATGTTTTCACATTTAGGTTCAATTTAGGGATCAAACACAAAAGTATGCTATTTGGGTGCTTAAGTGTGAGCTTATGTGATGAAATCCATTCAAATCAAACCAAAATATATCGTCAAATATGGACTCAACACTTCACCTCCACGTCAAGAAGAACCACAAGTTTCATCTCCGCATCAACAAGGAACAAGTCAAGACCATTTACCACAACAATGACAAGTTCAAGATGGGAGTCAATTCGATTGGAGCCAAATTGAAAGAGCCTTGCAAGGCATTTGAGAGAAACAAATGAAATTCTAAGAACAACAACTCTAATAGAAAAGGGACCAACAAGCACAAATCCAACAGTTGCTTGAGTTACAAAATCAACAACACAGAGAGTTCAGAGAGTTTAAAGCTCTAGAGGAATGCAGACATAGGAACCTAGTAGAAGGTGAGATGAATGTTCAGGCAAAGTTAGGCTACTTATGTACAAGACTTAAGGAAGTGCATCTAACTTTACCACCATACACATGAATAGCAAAAAATCTTTTTCATGAAATGAGAGAGGTTCAACTCATTCATGAAGAGAGAGTGCAGAAAAGAATGAAGGAGCAAGGATTCTGGGAGTCAAGGACCTACACTCCTAATACAAATGCACTAAAAGTTTGGGAACCAAGGAACATTAAGCCCAATAATGAAAAGGGTGGTGATGATTGAAACAAGGTGGTCAGGTTCTTATTATTCTAAAATCCCTTCTTTCTTTTTAACTTCATGTATGAGTGTGTTTCTATTTCTAGTCTATGCATGCGTTTTGTAATTCTGATGTATGCATGTGTGTGGTTTTTCCTTGTTAGTAAGAGCATATTAGGAAGTCTTATTGTGAGTTACATCATGTTGCAATTTTATCATAACTATTGTACTGAAACTTGCTAGTCAATGCAAGTAGAAATCATGAACATAAAATAACTACTTTGCTCAACACATTTGAACCTGATTGTTTGAGGTTTTAGTCAAGAGAAACTTTACGAAATCTTTACAAATTGTTTAGAACCTTGAAGAAGCGAAAGTCACTAATCAATGATTAAATAAAAAGGGGGAAAAGAAAGAGAAGCTGAAGGCTCTGAGTACCAATGACTAACCATTGTCAAGTACTTGTTGTATTTATGTATCAAGTAAAACCTTAAAAACAAAACACTTAGACTCAAGGTTAGGCTCAAAAGTACAAAGCACTCCCTCAAACTCAACACTCTTACCATCAATGACTAGAAAGAAAAGAAAGAAACAAATATAAGACTCAAAGAGTCCTCCAGTCACATGCTTGTAAAGTTGTAGTGCTTATGTATCAAGTGGCAAAACATAAAAATAAAGTACTTAAAGTCGAAGCTAAACTCATGGTGCAAAGTGCCCAATAAGCTAAGCTAAAAAAGAAAAGAGAAAGACAATAAGCTTGCTTCAAGGTGAGAATATTAGAAATAATTTTATAATGATAGCTTACAGGGCCTTCATTTTGGTGCACATAATGTCATCTCCAACGCCATGTTTGTGGAGTCTCCAACGCCAATTGGTGAACTCCCTGGTACTTGAATTTCAAGCTTGATTGTGGTGTCTCCAACGCCATATTTGTGGCGTCTCCAATGCCATTCTCCTTCCCCAATTGTGGCGTCTCCTACGCTACTCTCTGGAGGATCGTTTCATGCATATTTATGTCGTCTTCAATGCCATTCTTCCTTCTTCATTGTGGCATCTCCAACGCCATTTCAAGGCACGTCCAGGGGCTCAATTTTTGCTCACCATTCTTGGCTATGAGTGGCGTCTCTAACGCCACAAGGGAGCCATTTTGTGAATCGTTTTCAATCACAAATGCCTTCGAGCTTGTAGGGTGATACAAGGCATGAAGTTGGCTAAAATCACAGTTCTAAAATCACACTTTTGAGCTTCATTTTGGTCTCTAGTAAAGCTTATGGAATGTTACATTTTAATGCTTAAAAGGACAAATCATTGGCTACATCTAATGCTCAATAAGCCCAAACAATCAAGCGTACAACAACTCACAAGGCTCAGGATCCAATTGAAGCAAGGAAGATTATTAGTGAAGCTAGTTAGAAAGTTGGATTTATTTGTAATTTGAATTGCATTTTGAAGTTGAATTTGAGGATAGCTAAGGTGTACAAACCCCAAAGAAAGACATTAGACTGGGTCGGTAACATTTCAATTTTGATCACTTCATATTTTTCGTCTCTTACTTTTCATACCTAATTGAAAATTCTCTGAGTTATGAGTAGCTAAATCTTTCTTTGTTAAGGAGATGAGCTCTATTACTTCTAATGGGTTGTTTTTTATCTCTATCTTTAATTCATGCTTTATTGTTTCTTCAGGAAGAATTTTTGTTCTTCATCACAAAGATACAAATCTATTGGATGATAGTTTGAATCTAATTTGGATTTCATGATCACTTGAAAGAGTGAACCATAGAAATTGTTCATACCCTGACCGAGCTCTCTAAACTCGGTAAAGCTGATAGAAGGCCCGACCTCGACCCAAGGCCCACGTTCGAGGTCGGACCTCGGACAAACAGGCCAAAGAAAGGCCCATCAGAAGGAACTAAGCCCAAAACCTAAAGGCCGAAAGGGCCTGGGAAAGGCGGTTCCGCAAAGATAGAGATGAATCTCCCAAAAGATAAGATAAGATAAGAATATCTTATCCAGGGATGATCGCAGCCAACTACTATAAATACACTGGAGCACCCAGGTATAACTCATACTCTAATTCTACTTGATATCTGCTTGGACCCATGCTAACTTAAGCATCGGAGTGTCATTGCAGGTACAACCCCCCGCCGTTCAGCACAACCAGCTCGGGTCTCAGACCCACCACCTCGGGCCTTGCCGGAAGACCGAGCTGCACGTTTCAGGTAACCCTCGGAACATTGGCGCCGTTGCCGGGGAACCTGGAAGTCATCCCTTTACCATGGCGGATGACCCTCCCAACAATAACCACGCTACATCAGAACAAGAAGAGGAAGTTGACACCGGAGAACGGCCGGACAGCCCTCTATCACCACGCACTCCAGGAGGAAACAAACAGAATCGCCCAAAGACATCACCCCCAGACAAAGATCCACAAAATCCCGAAAGAGAAAAAAGTTTGGAGATTCTGGAAACAGTTCGGGCACAACAAAGCCGGCTGAGACAACTCGAAGAGGACGTAAAGAAGCAGAAGGAAACTGAACAGGATCTGAGAAGGGAAGCTCGCAAACGCAGAGAATTGGAAGAAAAACTGCGGAAGATAGAGGCCAACCTAAAAGATCGGACGGAACACGGCACCACTCCCGAAAGCAACCATGGTCCCTTCACACAAGAGATCATGAAAGAGAAGGTACCGCGAAACTTCAAACCACCAGATATGGACCTCTACGACGGCACCACCGATCCAAGTCATCACCTCAGCAATTTCAGAAGCAGAATGTACTTAGTCGACGCCTCCGACGCGATTCGATGCAAAGCCTTCCCCACCACTCTCACTAAGTCAGCCATGAAGTGGTTCGACAACCTGCCACCAGGATCAATCTCCAGCTTTGAAGACCTGACCAAAAAATTCTTAACAAGGTTCTCTATTCAAAAGGACAAGGCAAAACATGCCCCCAGCCTACTCGGGATCAAACAAGGCAACCAAGAAACTCTCAGAGAGTACATGGAGCGATTCAACAAGGCCTGCCTGGACATACAACACTTGCCCACGGAAGCAGCCATCATGGGACTAGCAAACGGCCTAAAAGAAGGACCGTTTAGCCAATCCCTATCCAAAAGATACCCGACCTCCTTATACGAAGTACAAGAACGGGCAGGAAAGTATATCAACATGGAAGAAACCTCCCAGCTGAGAGACTCTTCCAGGAAGGAGTCAACCTACCCGCCCCGAGATCGAGATCGGGAACAGAAAAAGAAAGAAGAATCCAACTCGGACAAGCCACGAAAATACCACAGCTACACTCCCCTCCGAGTCTCCCTGGTAGACGTCTACAGAGAAGTATGCCACACCGAGAAGATCCCACCACCCAAACCTCTGAAGCACAAGAGAGCAGGAAGAGATCGGTCCGAGTACTGCGAATATCACAGACTCTACGGCCACTCTACTAACGACTGCCACGACTTAAAGAATGTTATAGAAAAGCTAGCCAGAGAGGGAAAACTCGACAGATACATAGCTGAGAAAGGAGAAGAAACCAGAAAGAGAAGACGGAGAGATAACGAAGATCGGGCCGAGCAAACACGAACCCCGCGAACTCCTGAAAGGCACATACACATGATAAACGGAGGTTTCGCAGGGGGAGGGACATCCAAATCCTCACGGAAGAGACACCTCAAAGAAGTCTACCATGTCCGAGAAGACAGCCCCTTACCCGAGTTACCTACTATCTCATTTACCCGAGAAGATGCTCTTGGAATAATACCCGGACACGACGACCCTATGGTGATCACCATCATCCTAGCCAACGCCAACTTACATCGAACCCTGATCGACCAAGGAAGCTCAGCAGATATCCTGTTCAAAGCAGCCTTCGACAAGCTCGGACTCGAAGAAAAAGAGCTAAAAGCCTATCCCACTGACCTGTTTGGACTAGGAGATACCCCGATCCGCCCCTTGGGATACATCTCATTACACACTACCTTTGGAAAAGGCGAGCAAACCAAAACACTAAGCATCGACTACATTGTAGTCGACGTCACTTCAGCATACAATGCCCTCATCGGACGACCAACCCTAAACAGACTAGCGGCTATAGTCTCGACCCCACACCTCTGTATGAAGTTCCCTACCGCAAAGGGAATCGCTACCCTAAAAGGCGACCAAAAACTAGCACGACGATGCTACAACGAAAGCCTGAGCCTAAAAGGGAAAGAGGTCAACACAATAGAACTCGGGCGAGTCCAAGCCCGAGAAGATCTTCGGCCACAACCAGAAGGAGAGACCGAAAAGATCCAGATCGGGAACACACCCGAGAAAGTAACAAACATAGGGACAAACCTCGAAGCAGGCCTAAAGGAGGAACTCACAACCCTCTTAAGGGAGAATTCCGACCTCTTCGCCTGGAAAGCCTCCGATATACCAGGCATAAGCCCCGACCTGATGTGCCATAAGCTATCAGTATACCCGGGATCCCGACCTGTCCAACAAAGACGCAGGAAGCTCGGGCCCGAACGCATGCAAGCAATAGAAGAACAAGTGCAAGCACTACTAGATGCAGGGTTCATTAGGGAAGTAAAGTACCCCCTATGGCTCGCAAACGTGGTCCTAGTGAAGAAGCCCAATGGAAAATGGAGGATGTGCGTCGACTACACGGATCTCAACAAAGCCTGCCCCAAAGATCCATATCCACTACCGAACATCGACGCCTTAGTCGATGCCGCTTCGGGCTACAGATACCTCTCCTTCATGGATGCATACTCGGGATACAATCAAATCCCGATGTATGGACCCGACCAAGAAAAGACCTCGTTCATAACCCCAAGGGCAAACTACTGCTACGTAGTAATGCCCTTCGGGCTGAAGAACGCAGGGGCAACCTACCAGAGGCTAATGAACAAAATGTTCTCAGAACACATCGGGCTACAGCTAGAGGTGTACGTCGACGACATGCTAGTAAAGACACAAGAAGACAGAAACTTGGTCGCCGACCTCAGCAGTATCTTCGACACCCTCCGGAAACACAACATGAGACTTAACCCGACAAAGTGCACCTTCGCCGCAGAAGCCGGGAAGTTCTTAGGCTTCATGCTGACTCAGAGAGGCATCGAAGCAAACCCGGACAAATGCCAAGCAATACTCAATATGAAAAGCCCGACGTGTGTCAAAGAAGTACAACAACTAAATGGGAGACTAGCCGCCCTATCAAGATTCTTGGCAGGATCAGCGATAAGATCACTCCCTCTCTACTCACTCCTAAAGAAAGGGAAACCCTTCTCTTGGACCCCGGAATGCGAAAAGGCCTTCCAAGAATTCAAGGAATTCCTCGGGCGGCCACCAATCTTAACCCGACCTCTAAAAGGGGAAGAGCTCGTACTATACCTGTCGGTCGGACATCGGGCAGTCGCCTCGGCACTAATACGAGAAAATGAGGAGGGGCAACACCCCATATACTTCGTAAGCAAAGCACTACAAGGGGCCGAATTAAACTATCAGAAAATAGAGAAAATCGCCTATGCACTAGTGTTCACAGCTCGGAGACTCCGCCCCTACTTTCAAGCCCACACCATCAAAGTCCGGACAAACCAACCCATGAGACACATCCTACAAAAGACAGACATGGCAGGACGAATCCTACAATGGGCGGTGGAATTGTCCGAGTTCGACCTCCACTATGAAGCCCGGACTGCCATAAAATCTCAATACCTAGCCGACTTCGTCGCAGAATACACTGAGACCCCGGGAACCCCACTCTCATGGAATCTGTATGTCGACGGATCCTCAAACAAAACAGGAAGCGGGGCCGGTGTTATACTCGAAAGCGATCAAGGAACACGGATTGAGCTATCCCTAAAATTCGAGTTCCAGGCCTCAAATAACCAAGCCGAATACGAAGCCCTACTAGCGGGACTAAAACTAGCCGAAGAGGTCAGAGCAAAGAGGATCACGATCTTCAGCGACTCCCAGGTCGTCACATCACAAGTAAATGGAAGCTACCAGGCCAAAGACCCTACTATGAAAAAATACCTGGACCAAACACAGGCGCAATTACGACACTTCCCGGAAATACAAATCCAGCACATACCCGGGAGCAAAATGCCCGGGCAGACGCCCTCTCAAAACTGGCTAGCACCAAGCCCGGAGGGAACAACAGAAGTCTCCTCCAAGAAACTCTACAATCCCCCTCCGTGTTAAGGGAGGAAGAAATACTAAATATATCCGGGCAACAACAAGGATGGATAACCCCCATACTCAACTATCTGAAATCGGGAACTCTCCCCGCCGAAAGAAAAGAAGCTAAAAGGCTTACAAAAGACGCCCAGAACTACACATTAATCCACGACGTATTATACAGAAGAGGATTCTCAAACCCCCTCCTGAGGTGCGTCCCGACCACAGAAACAAAGAGCGTCCTCGAAGAAGTCCACAAAGGCATGTGTGGGAACCATCTCGGAGCCCGGGCCCTGTCCAAGAAAATAGTCAGAGCCGGGTTCTACTGGCCGACCTTGCAAAGAGACGCGGCAGAGTTTGTGAAAATATGCCCCCTGCCAAAAACACGCCAATTTTCACAAAGCACCGCCCGAAGACCTCATAAGCATCACCGCACCATGGCCCTTCGCAAAGTGGGGACTCGACCTACTCGGCCCATTCCCACAAGGACCGGGGCAAGTCAAGTACCTCATAGTAGGGGTCGACTACTTCACAAAGTGGATCGAGGCTGAACCCTTAGCCACTATTACGGCTCAGAAAAGCCGTAAATTCCTATACAAAAACATTGTCACGAGGTTCGGAGTCCCCTACTCCATCACAACAGACAATGGAACACAGTTCACCGACACAAGTTTTCAGAACTTGGTGGCCGAGCTAAAAATCAAACAGCAGTTCACATCGGTCGAACACCCGCAAGCCAATGGACAAGCAGAGGCCGCAAATAAAGTCATCTTGGCCGGGTTAAAACGAAGACTCCAAGAGGCCAAAGGGGCATGGGCCGATGAACTCCCCCAGGTATTATGGGCATATCGGACAACCCCGCACTCTACAACAGGAGAATCCCCATTCCGACTAGCCTACGGAATGGAGGCAATGATTCCCGTCGAAATAGACGAAGGATCACCCAGAACCATCTTCTACAACGAAGGAGGCAACCCTCAGGCACAAAGGGAAGAACTCGACCTCCTACCCGAGGTCCGAGAAAGAGCCCGAATCAGAGAAGAAGTCTTAAAACGACGAACGGCCCTCAGATATAACCGAAAGGTGATAAAACGAAGCTTCTCCACTCACGACCTGATTTTAATCCGAAACGACATCGGAACACAAAAATCGGGAGAAGGAAAGCTAGCCGCAAATTGGAAGGGGCCCTACAAAGTAACAGAAGTCTTAGGGACAGGCTACTACAAGATATCCGACCTAGAAGGCAATGAGCTGCCCAGAACCTGGCACGCCTGTAACCTAAGACGATACTACAGCTAGAAAAACTTAACCCGAGGTGTACTCTTTTCCCCACGAGGGTTTTTTAATGAGACACCCGGTTAAGTAGGACACCCGACCTAGTCAAAAGGGTAAACACTTTGCACATATTCTTCTTTTTAATACTAATCAAATTTCTTTATTTTCTCTTTCTCGTTATAAAGCATATCCTAAAAAGTACCCCACCAAGGCGCATTAATTTATGCTCGGCAAAACGCAAAAAATCATTTGCCAAAGGCCATACGAGGTCGGCAAAGATGAAGCGACGAGGTTCAAATTAATGTGAGAAGTTATAAAAGTAACTCTGAAATGGCTCAAAAAGCCAAATAGAAAAGAAGTTACAAAAATAACTTAAAAAAGGCCGACCAAACAACGAAGTCGGACCTGACCAAAGGGGTACTCAAGGATCCCGATGTCCGAGAGTAAACTCGGACCCAAGAAAGAAGCTGGCAAAGAACCAGGACTTCGAGAAACGCTAGCTAAAAAGTTGTTACCCAAAAACAACTAAAAAGCAAAAAGCGAGAAAGTCAAGGCGCTAGCTAAAAAGTTGTTACCCAAAAACAACTAAAAAGCAAAAAGCGAGAAAGTCAAGGCGCTAGCTAAAAAGTTGTTACCCAAAAACAACTAAAAAGCAAAAAGCGAGAAAGTCAAGGCGCTAGCTAAAAAGTTGTTACCCAAAAACAACTAAAAAGCAAAAAGCGAGAAAGTCAAGGCGCTAGCTAAAAAGTTGTTACCCAAAAACAACTAAAAAGCAAAAAGCGAGAAAGTCAAGGCGCTAGCTAAAAGGTTGTTACCCAAAAACAACTAAAAAGCAAAAAGCGAGAAAGTCAAGGCGCTAGCTAAAAAGTTGTTACCCAAAAACAACTAAAAGCAAAAAGCGAGAAGTCAAAGCGCTAGCTAAAAAGTTGTTACCCAAAAACAACTAAAAAAGCAAAAAGCGAGAAGTCAAAACGCTAGCTAAAAAGTTGTTACCGAGAACAACTAAAAAGCATAAAAGCGGAACGAGACAATCGAAACACAAAGCATGGCATAATAAAGCTACAAGAGTAGCTAAAATAGCAGAACAGGTGTCCAAAATGTTTGCAGAAAACATCCAAAAAACAAAAAGCCCACAGGTCGGGCAAAGGCACAAAAAGTACAAAAAATTACAGAGGATCAAGGCCCTTTCCAGACTCCGCATCAACACCTGGCTGAAACATGGATATCGGGACTGCAGGAACAGCACCATCGCTTGGAACCTCCATACCAACTCTATCCTCGGCCAAAGGTGAAGTCGGGTTCACGACCGGAGCCTCGGGGTCGGACACCGGAGCCTTGGGGTCGGACATCGGAACCTCATCCTCAACAGGGGCAGGAACAATCTTCCCCTCCACAACCATGTTATCCGTACTGAACAAACTGAGATCCAATTCGGGAGCAAGAACCCGGACCTGATCCCTCAAATTCACAAACATAGCATCCATACCCTTGGCCACATTATCTTCCAGCTCATAAAAGTCATCCCGAGCAGATTGCAGCTTCTCCTTCGTCTCCACAAGCTCAGCATACAGCTTGGTATAGTTCTCCGTCGCCACCCTCGCCATCTCCTCAGACGCCTTCGCCACCGCCACAGCCGCGGTAGCCCTAGTCTTCTCTTCCTCCAAAGACTCCTCCAGCTCGGCAATCCTAGCATCCTTCAGCTGACTAACCTTATCAAGCTCGGACCGGGCCTTCTCAAGTCGGGAGCTGGTCGCCCCAAGGGGAGCTTTCTTAAACTCCCGAGCAATGGCGGCATGAAGGCTAGCCATCCGAACACAACTCCGCGCCATATACTGAAAGTGATGCTCCATGGACGCATCATCAGTAGAAATAAAAGTCTGAGGAAGAATGTGCTGCTCAACCCAACCGAGAGCATCGAAATCCTTGTCATTGAAACCAGCAGGCTCTCGGGAAGTCTTCAGTTTCTTGGGGGGAGGACCGAGGTCGAGGTCGGGGAAAGCTGACCGGGTCCGGAGGTCGGAGGATCCTGAGTTATAGCTCGGAACTGAGGGACCGGAATGGTCTTCGACCGAGTCTGAACACCAATTGTAGTCTTCTGCGGAGAAGGTCGGGGAGAAGCTTCAGCCTCGATATTCCGAGATGCCGCAGATTTCTTCGCTCGACGGAGAAACTTCATAGAATCAGCCTGAGAAGACATCTCTGCAGAAACGAAACAAAGAGGTTATCAAACAGAAAGATCAAAACAAAGTCAAATATGAAAATGAAATCTCAAAAAGAGGTCGGGAACTACCTAACTCGGAACGGAGAAGGCTTGGATCTCCCAACATTTTCTTCGTATCCAAGTGAGGTGCCCGACCCCATAGACTGCTCAACACACCAACAAAAGCCTATTCCACCTCATCTAGACTCTCGAAAGTGTACTTAACCGACACCACACTCTCTTGCCAACAAAGAGGAAACGAAGGCTCCCCACTCTCATCTAAGAAAAAAGGTCGGACATCTCCAACAGCCCGGACTTTGAAGTAATAGTTTTTGAAATCGTGAAACGACTCATCATACAAAGTGCAAAATTTCCTACCCTGGTTAGCCCTAAACGAAACCCAGGACACCTTCCCAGCACCCGACCCCGGCTTCGTCAGTACAAACAGATAAGAAAAAAGAGAAACAGAAGGGGAGACGCCTAAAATCTGACACAAAAGTTGGAAAAGCTTTAAAAACGCCCAAGAGTTCGGATGGAGTTGTGTAGGGGCAAGGTTACAAGACCAAAGGACCTCGGATTCCAGGTCGGTGAAAGGAAGACGGACACCTAGCTTGGAGAAGAAACAATCATAAGCATAGAAGAAAAGTTTCTCGGAACTCTCTAACGGCGGAAAACATACCCTCTCCTCGGACTCCGGGGCTGCTAACTCGTAATCCCGCTCAGACTCCCTGTTCTCACAAATACTACACTCCCTACGGAACCTAATCAGATACTCAGAATCTACAACAGACGGGACCCTTAAAGGAGCAGGATCTACCCAACCTAGACCACTCGGAATCTTGGTCGACATTGCTTGAAACACCTTTCGAGACATAAAAAAATCTTGCCTACAAAGAAAGAATACAACAGCAAGACAAAAATCACACAAAGGCAGAAAAACCAAATTCAACAAAAACAAAAGAAAGCAAAGTTCTTTTACAAACAAGAAGGCAGCAACTCGAATAACAAAAATGGATCGGAGAAAAGAGTCCCCCCACACACACATACAAAGCAATAGCGGCGCCTCTTTTCGGGGCAACCCGGGCATAGAAGATATCAGAAAAAAGAAGCGTACGAAGAATAAAAGCGAAAAAAGCAAACCTGGAAAAGAGAAAGCGACGAGCTCCGACGAAAGGAAAAACGGCGGCGCAGAAAAGAACTCTGAAAAAAACGCACAAAAAATGGAAGACGAAGAACAGAGAGAAAGAAGAGAAGATGCTCGAAAAGAAGTGATGAATAAACAAAGAAAAATGAAGAAAGGGGCAAATAAATAAAGCCTCCACAGAGCGCCGCACGGAAATCGAGGAAGAAACGGTAACAAGCAATAAATGCTGAAACGACCGTTTTCAAATTTTGAAAAACTACTATGCCCGAGCTCGACCTTCCGAAAAAAGACGAACTCGGGCAGGGGCACTGTTCATACCCTGACCGAGCTCTCCAAACTCGGTAAAGCTGATAGAAGGCCCGACCTCGACCCAAGGCCCACGTTCGAGGTCGGACCTCGGACAAACAGGCCAAAGAAAGGCCCATCAGAAGGAACTAAGCCCAAAACCTAAAGGCCGAAAGGGCCTGGGAAAGGCGGTTCCGCAAAGATAGAGATGAATCTCCCAAAAGATAAGATAAGATAAGAATATCTTATCCAGGGATGATCGCAGCCAACTACTATAAATACACTGGAGCACCCAGGTATAACTCATACTCTAATTCTACTTGATATCTGCTTGGACCCATGCTAACTTAAGCATCGGAGTGTCATTGCAGGTACAATCCCCCGCCGTTCAGCACAACCAGCTCGGGTCTCAGACCCACCACCTCGGGCCTTGCCGGAAGACCGAGCTGCACGTTTCAGGTAACCCTCGGAACAGAAATCAAGCTTGAAAACTCTTCCTCTCAATTCTTATAATCTTATATTTGAATTTGATAAGTGACATTGAATTAAATCTTATCTAGATCTTGAGAACTATGTGGCTCTAAATCAAAGAACATACTTCATCTTTTCTTATGAACATTTGATCAAAAAATTAGTAATTAATTAGGTCAAGTTAAATTAAATTACCAAAAAATTGAAATTCAATTACCTAAAATTACCTAAGATCTATAATTGAATAATTGACTTAGAGGTGAAATTCATATATTCGAAGGATTTAATATCCCCAATTCTTAATATTCTCTCTCATATTATTTTCCCAATTTATTCATTATTTCTTGCACTTAATTCATCGTTTACTTCTTGAATCCTTTATGAGCTTTACTGTTATCTCATCTCTATTTCTAATTAATTCATTGCTAGTTCATTTACTTTATTACTACGTTATCTAATTCTTTATTTATGTTCTTTTATTGCCTTTAATTACTTTAATTTATGTTATTTATATTTTTCGTCATTTACATTCAAGTCATTTATTGCTATCATTTACTTTTTTATCAAGCTATTTCAATTCTAGTTTATTTTTTTTGATTAATCATCATCCGAATAAGAATTGCCATACTAGAGTAATCAATTGATCATTGCTTACTTAATTCATTAATTATTGTGAAAATAATAACTCACTCATCCTAGTATTACTTGATATAATGATTTGGTGCACTTGTTGATAAGTTAACCATTAAAATCTAATTTCATGCAATCAACAACCCGGAAGGAATCTCATCATTGTTTCTTGCTACTAAAGGGTTTTGTTGGACGAAAGAAATAGGAAAAGACCTTCAAAGAAATTGGGAGCTCCAGGATCAAACAAGTTGAAAGATTTTCATAAAACTCTACGAATTTGGATGCAATTAAGTGGAACCAACTCGGGAGGCCAACGGTATGTCCTGCTCAAAGTCGGTAAATGGAAACCTAACCCCTAACTAAGTAAAAAGACACTTATACATTAAAAGAAGGTGGTCTTTTGACATATATAAAGAACATATGTAAAAGCAAAAAATAATTAAACATGTAAAATATAGCACCTCAAATTTTTAAAAATTAAATAATAAATTATTTATGATTTATTATTTTATTTAAAAATTATTATTATTATTATTATTATTATTATTATTATTATTATTATTATCCGTTTTTTTAATTTGGCCGAAGTCATTTGGGGAAAAAGAATGAAATGAAACGTGGCATCATTCATATATACATATATATAATTATGACACATACACCTCCTAACTAATAACACTTAATCATAATCATTATTAACTATCTTTATTTACTCTTCAATCATTACCAATCAGCCATGCATGCTTCATTTTTTTGAAGAAAGAAAAGAAAAGAAAGCACCGAGAGAGAAAAAGAAAACCGTGACAGAGAATGAGAGAAACCATGGCACAGTAAAACTTTCAACTTCGATTTTTTATGATTTGTAACTCCAATAAAAAATCTAATCCAATAAAAATGTTCGTATTTTTTTCTTTTACACAATGGTATCATTTTTATTCGGTAGAAATTGACGATAACATAGCTTCTATTTTTCTTGAGTTTAGTCAAATGGAATTCTAGGAGGTACAAATAATTTTTGATATTTTTTTCTTCAGTCGCTCAGTCAGAAAGCTTTTTCGGAATTTCCGTTGTTTTGGTTTCGTACAGAGGTAGGATTTGATAATTTTATAATAACTAA
Source organism: Arachis stenosperma (assembly GCF_014773155.1). Taxonomy (NCBI): domain Eukaryota; kingdom Viridiplantae; phylum Streptophyta; class Magnoliopsida; order Fabales; family Fabaceae; genus Arachis; species Arachis stenosperma. The sequence goes on from NC_080379.1 coordinate 82,971,151, forward strand.
ATGTGAATTTGATAAGTGAATTTTGATTTGGTTGATTATTGATTGAGTTTGAATGAGTTTATGTTGAATTATTGTTATTACTTGTGATTTGTTGGTTTAGCTATGAAAAACCGCTCAACTGTAGTTGTTTTAATGATTTGGGGACTGTTGTGATGTGGTATTTTAAGGAAATTGATAGGATTTGGTGGTTGAAAGATTAAATCAAAAATTGAGAAAAATCGGTAACCGAAAGACTCAAAAACGGATTAAAATATAGGTAATATTTTGAAAAAAAAAATTTAATGGTTTCAATTTTAGAATAAGAAGGAGATTAGAAATTAAATTTTATTTTTAAAAGGTAACAGTATTTGTATATAAAATCAAGGCAAAATTTTGGTTATTTTAGGTAATAAGTAAAGTTCAGGGATAAAATGGATATTTTATAAAAGTTCAGGTTATTTTTAGAAATATAAAAATAAGTGAGGGTTCAAATATAATTTTATAAAATATTGAAGATGAAAATAGAATATTAAAAAGTTCGTGATCTAGAAAGTAATTAATAAAAGTTTAAAAATAAGGTTTTATGAACTAAGTTTTAAAAGAAGATTATAAATATTATTTTAAATACTTCTTTAAAATTATTCATTTATGTTAAAATAAATCATTATTATAATTAGTATTTATCAAAGATATTATTTTGTAAGAATATTATAATGTGTAATATTAATGAGAAAGCAAGCACACAGAATAATCTAAAAAGCTTTAGGGAACGCAAACTTAATTAAAGAACTTTATAATTCTTTTCTATAAAACACTTAGAGAAAGGCGAGGGAATAATGCGAAGACAATTTGTATTGTAGAATGATAAGAAAGAAAAGAAAGAAAGAAAGAAAGAATGAAAAGAAAATGATATAAGCAGAGATATGGTGGTAAGTCCACCGAAATTTGCTTTTCAGAGATATATCGGCCAATCCAGGAGATGGTTGCACCTTTAAGATAAAGGTTGTTTACAGAGATTTTGTCTGTATATATCGGCTCAAGAGAGTCACACCTATAAGATGGAGGTTGCTTACAGAGGTTATGTTTGTATATATCGGCTCAAGAGAGTCACATATGTAAGACGGAGATTGCTTACAGAGGTTATGGCACTGGAAGCCAAACTCAGACAAAGGTTGCTAACGTAAGTGGAAATATAATTCAATAAAGAATAGAGAACAAACGAATTAAAAAGAAACTAAAGAATGTACGCCATAGTAGAGTAAATAGAAAAGAAGGTATTAATTAAAGGTATCTCTTCCGCAGTAGAGTAGAGAGCAAAAATTAAAAAGAAATTGAGTCCTGTTTGGGCCTTAGTGCCAGATGTCTAGTGGGGACGGCGACACGTAATGCTCACTTGATACTATAAAGACGCTCAATGAGGACGGCGATGCGTGATGAGCGGATAATTTATACGCTTTTTCGCATTGTTTTTAAGTAGTTTTTAGTAGGATCTAGCTACTTTTAGGGATGTTTTCACTAGTTTTTACGCTAAATTCACATTTCTGGACTTTACTATGAGTTTGTGTGTTTTTCTGTGATTTCAGGTAATTTCTGACTGAAATTGAGGGACCTGAGCAAAACTTTGATAAAGGGCTGACAAAGGACTGCTGATGCTGTTGGATTCTGACCTCCCTGCAATCGAAATGGATTTTCTGGAGTTACAGATCTTCGAATGGTGCACTCTTAACGGCGTTGGAAAGTAAACATTCAGAGCTTTCCAGAAATATATAATAGTATATACTTTATTCGATATTAGACAACGTAAACTGGCGCTCAACGCCAGTTCCATGTTGCATTCTGGAGTCAAACCCCAAAAACACGTCACGAACCAGAGTTGAACGCCAGAAACACGTTACAACTTGGCGTTCAACTCTGAAAGAAGCCTCTGCACGTGTAAAACTTAAGCTCAGCCCAAACACACACCAAGTAGGTCCCGAAAGTGGATTTCTGCATCAATTACTTACTTTTGTAAACCTTAGTAGCTAGTCTAGTATAAATAGGACATTTTACTATTGTATTAGTCGTCTTTTGACCACATATCTGGTCCTTCTCCTTATTTTCAAATTCATATCACATTTTGGGGGCTGGCCATTCATCCATGCCTGGACCTTCATCACTTATGTATTTTCAACGGTGGAGTTTCTACACACTATAGATATAGGGTGTGGAGCTCTACTGTACCTCAAGTTTTAATGCAATTACTACTATTTTCTATTCAATTCAGTTTATTCCTATTCTAAGATATTCGTTGCACTTCAAAATGATGAATGTGATGATCCGTGACACTCATCATCATTCTCACCTATGAACGCGTGACAGACAACCACTTCCGTTCTACCTTAGACCGGGCGCATATCTCTTGGATTCCTTAATCAGAGTCTTCGTGGTATAAGCTAAAATTGATGGCGGCATTCATGAGAATCCGGAAAGTCTAAACCTTGTCTGTGGTATTCCGAGTAGGATTCTGGGATTGAATGACTGTGACGAGCTTCAAACTCGCGATTGTTGGGCGTGATAACAAACGCAAAAGAATCAAGAGATTCTATTCCAACATGATCGAGAACCGACAGATGACTTGTCGTGCTGTGACAGAGCATTTGGACCTTTTTCACTGAGAGGATGGGATGTAGCCATTGACAACGGTGATGCCCTACATACAGCTTGCCATGGAAAGGAGTAAGAAGGATTGGATGAAGGCAGTAGGAAAGCAGAGATTCAGAAGGAGCACAGCATCTTCATACGCCTATCTGAAATTCCCATCGATGATCTACATAAGTATTTCTATCTTTATTTTCAGTTTATTTATTATTATTATTCGAAAACTCCATAACCATTTATTATCTGCCTGACTGATAATTATAAGATGACCATAGCTTGCTTCATACTAACAATCTCCGTGGGATCGACTCTTACTCACCTAAGGTTTATTACTTGGACAACCCAGTGCACTTGCTTGTTAGTTGAGCGAAGTTGTGAAATTATGTTTAAACCATGGTATTGAGCACCAAGTTTTTGGGGCCGTTACCGGGGAATCAATTTCGAACAACAATTTAAGTATGAATCACAATTTCGTCCACCAAGTTTTTGGCGCCGTTGCCGTGGATTGTTTGAGTTTGAACAACTGACGGTTCATCTTATTGCTCAGATTAGGTAATTTCCTTTTTTATTTTCTTTTCAAAAAGTTTTCAAAAATATTTTTCAAAATTTTTCCTTTATTTTCGAAAAATCCTTCAGAGTTTTTAAGAATGAATTCTAGAGTTTCAAAATGATATGCTGAAGCTTGGCTGGCCATCAAGCTTTATACTAACCTGGTATGATTCCTGGGATTTTGATTGAGGACTTTGAATTCATTACTTCCTTTTTCCTATATGTTTTTCGAAAAATATAAAATAAAATCTAAAAAAAATTAAAAATTAATAAAATCATAAAATCAAAAATATTTTGTGATTCTTGTTTGAGTCTTGTGTCATGTTTTAAGTTTGGTGTCAATTGCATATTCATCTTGTTCTTGCATTTTTTTGAAAATTCATGCATTCATAGTGTTCTTCATGATCTTCAAGTTGTTCTTGGTAGTCTTCTTGTTTGATCTTGATGTTTTCTTGTTTTGTGTCTTTTATTATTTTTCATGAGTATTTTTGCATTCATAGTGTCTAAGCATTAAAGATTTCTAAGTTTGGTGTCTTACATGTTTTCTTTGCATAAAATTTTTTTTTCAAAATCATGTTCTTGATGTTCATCATGATCTTCAAAGTGTTCTTGGTGTTCATCTTGACATTCATAGTATTCTTGCATGCATCATGTGTTTTGATTCATAATTTTCATGTAGTGAGTCATTTTTGTTGTTTTTCTCTCTCAACATTAAAAATTCAAAAATAAAAAAAAATATCTTTGCCTTAATTTTCTCAAAATTTCAAAAATTTGAGTTGACTTAGTTTAAAATTTTTAAAACTTAGCTATTTCTTATAAGTCAAGTCAAATTTTCAATTTTAAAAATCTTATCTTTTCAAAACTTTTTCAAAAATTAAATCTTTTTCATTTTTCTTATTAATTTACGAAAATCCTTTAAAATATTTTTCAAAAATCTTTTTCTTAGTTTTATCTTTATTTTCAAAAACTTTATTAACAATTAATGTGATTGATTCAAAAAAATTTTGAAGTTTGTTACTTTCTTGTTAAGAAAGGTTCAATCTTTAAATTATAGAATCATATCTTGTAGTTTCTTGTTTGTCAAGTAATTAATTTTAATTTTAAAAATTAAATCTTTTCCAACCATATCTTTTTAATCATATCTTTTTATCATATCTTTTTCAAAATTTTATCTTTTTCAAAAATTTGATTTCAAAATATCTTCTTATCTTCTTATATTTTCAAATTTGATTTTCAAATCTTTTTCAAACTAACCAATTAACTGTTGTTTATTTTTTATCTTTTTCAAAACCACCTAACAACTTTTCTCTCTCCAATTTTCGAAAATACCTCCCTCTTTTTTTAAAAATTCTTTTTAATTAATTAATTATTTTAAATTTTAATTTTAATTTTATTCTCCTTCAATTTTCGAAAATCACTAACTACTTTTTCAAAATTTATTTTCGAAAATTTCTCCCTCTCTCATCTTATTCTATTTATTTATTCATTCACTAACATTTCTCTTCATCTCAAATCTCTGCTCCTATCCTCACCTTTGTGTTTGGATTATTCATTCTTATTCACTCTTATTCCCTTTCTTCCTCTACTAACATAAAGGAATCTCTATACTGTGACATAGAGGATTTCTCTTCCTTTTTTGTTCTCTTCTTTCTCATATGAGCAGGAACAAGGAAAAAGGCATTCTTGTTGAAGTTGATCCTGAACCTGAAAGGACTCGGAAGAGGAAACTAAGAGAAGCTAAATTACAACAATCCAGAGACAACCTTACTGAAAATTTTGAACAAGAAAAGGATATGGCAGCCGAACCCAACAACAATAATGCAAGGAGGATGCTTGGTGATTATACTACACCTACTTCCAAGTTTGATGGAAGAAGCATCTCAATTCCTGCCATTGGAGCAAACAATTTTGAGATGAAACCTCAACTAGTTGCTCTAATACAACAAAACTACAAGTTTCATGGACTTCTATCAGAAGATTCCTACCAGTTTTTAACTGAGTTCTTGCAGATCTGTGAGACTGTTAAGACTAATGGAGTAGATCCTGAAGTCTACAGGCTCATGCTTTTCCCTTTTGCTATAAGAGACAGAGCTAGAACATGGTTGAACTCACAATCTAAGGATAGCCTAGACTCTTGGGATAAGCTGGTCATGGCCTTCTTGGTTAAATTCTTTCCTCCTCAAAAGCTGAGCAAGCTTAGAGTGGATGTTCAGACCTTCAAGCAAAAAGATGGTGAATTCCTCTATGAAACTTGGGAAAGACACAAGCAGATGACCAAAAAGTGTCCTTCTAACATGTTTTTAGAATGGACCATGATAGATATATTCTATTATGGTCTGTCTGAGTTCTCTAAGATGTCACTGGACCACTCTGCAAGTGGATCCATTCACCTAAAGAAAACGCCTGCAGAAGCTCAGGAACTTATTGAAATGGTTGCGAATAACCAATTCATGTACACTTCTGAGAGGAATTCTGTGAATAATGACATGCCTCAGAGGAAGGGAGTTCTTGAAATTGATGCTCTGAATGCCATATTGGCTCAGAACAAAATGTTGACTCAGCAAGTCAACATGATTTCTCAAAGTCTGAATGAATGGCAAAATGCATCCAACAGTACTAAAGAGGCATCTTTTGAAGAAAAAGCTTATGATCCTGAAAATCCTGCAATGGCAGAGGTAAATTAAATGGGTGAACCTTATGGAAACACCTATAATTCTTCATGGAGAAATCATCTAAATTTCTCATGGAAGGATCAACAAAAGCCTCAACAAGGCTTTAATAATGGTGGAAGAAACAAGTTTAGCAATGTCAAGCCTTTTCCATCATCTTCTCAGCAACAGACAGAGAATTCTGAGCAGAGCACCTCTAACTTAGCAAATGTAGTCTCTGATCTGTCTAAGGCCACTTTAAGCTTCATGAGTGAAACAAGGTCCTCCATTAGAAATTTGGAGGCACAAGTGGGCCAACTGAGCAAGAAAGTCACTGAAACTCCTCCTAGTACTCTCCCAAGCTATACTGAAAAGAATCCAAAAAGAGAGTGCAAGGCCATTGATATAGTCAATATGGCCGAATGCAAGGAGGAAGGGGAGGACATGAATCCCAATGAGGAAGACCTCATGGGATGTCTCCCAACCAAGAAGGAGTTCCCTATTGAGGACCCAAAGGAATCTGAGGCTCATATAGAGACTATGGAGATTCCATTAAACCTCCTTCTGCCATTCATGAGCTCTGAAGACTATTGTTCCTCTGAAGAGGATGAAGATGTAACTGGAGAGCAAGTTGCTCAATATCTAAGAGCTATCATGAAGCTGAATGCCAAGTTATTTGGCAATGAGACTTGGGAAGGTGAACCTCCCTTGCTCATTAGTGAACTAGATACATGGGTTCAGCAAACTTTACCTCAAAAGAGACAAGATCCTGGCAAATTTGTAATACCCTGCACCATAGGCACCATGACCTTTGAAAAAGCTCTGTGTGACCTAGGGTCAGGTATAAATCTTATGCCACTCTCTGTAATAGAGAAGTTGGGGATCATTGAGGTACAGCCTGCCATATTCTCATTACAAATAGCAGACAAGTCAGTAAGACAAGCTTATGGATTGGTAGAGGACGTGTTAGTAAAGGTTAAAAACCTTTACATCCCTGCTGATTTCATAATCTTAGACACTAGGAAGGAGGAGGATGAATGCATCATCCTTGGAAGACCTTTTTCAGCCATAGCAGGAGCTGTGATAGATGTTAACAGAGGAGAATTAGTCCTTCAATTGAATGGGGACTACCTTGTGTTTAAGACTCAAGGGTGTTCTTCTGTATACATGGAGAGGAAGTATGAAAAACTTCTCTCAGTACAGAGTCAAACAAAGCCCCCATAATCAAGTTCTAAGTTTGGTGTTGGGAGGCCACATCCAAACTCTAAGTTTGGTGTTGAATCCCCACATCTAAACTCTAAGTTTGGTGTTGGGAGTCTACAACATTGACCTGATCACCTGTGTGGCTCCATGAGAGCCCATTGTCAAGCTATTGACATTAAAGAAGTGCTTATTGGGAGGCAACCCAATTTTTATTTATCTAATTTTATTTTTCTTTTATTGTTCTTTAATGTTTTATTAGGTTCATGATCATGTGGAGTCACGAAAAAAATACTAAAATTAAAAACAGAATAAAAAATAGCAGAAGAAAAATCACACCCTAGATGAAGGACTTACTGGCGTTCAAATGCCAGTAAGGAGCATCTGGCTGGCGTTCAACGCCAGAACAGAGCATGGATCTAGCGTTGAATGCTAGAAACAAGCAGCATCCTGGCGTTTGAACGCCAGCAATATACCCTGAGGAGAGCTGGCGCTGAACGCCAGAAACAAGCATGGAACTGGCATTCAACGCCAGAAACATGCTGCAATGAACGCCCAAAATAAGTATCACTTTGGCGTTTAAACGCCAGAATTGTATGCAAAGGCGTTTTACATGCCTAATTGATGCAGGGATGTAAATCCTTGACACCTCAGGATTTATGGACCCCACAGGATCATCCCAGGATCTGTGGACCCCACATGATCCCCGCCTACCTCAACTCACCTTCTCTCCTCTTCTTCACATTCATCCTCTCTTTCCCATAAACTCTCTTCCCCATAAACACTCTTCCCCAAAAATCCTTCACCAATCACCTCAATCTCTCTTTCCAATTACCCCCGTTCACCACTCACATCCATAAACACTCTTTCCCATAAACCCCACCTACCTTCAAAATTCAAAATTTCTTTCCCACCCAAACCCACCCTAAATAGCCGAACACTCCCTCTCCCCTCACTATATAAACCCCTCCATCCTTCTTTATTTTCACACAACACAACCCCCTCTTCTACACCTTGGCCGAATACACCCCCCACTCTCCTCCATATTTTCTCTTCCTCTTCTTCTTTTCTTTCTTCTTTTGCTCGAGGGCGAGCAATATTGTAAGTTTGGTGTGGTAAAAGCATAGCTTTTTATTTTTCCATAACCACATATGGCATCTAAGACCGGAGAAACCTCTAGAAAAGGGAAAGGGAAAACAAAAGCTTCCACCTCCGAGTCATGGAAGATGGAGAGATTCATCTCCAAAGACCATCAAGACCACTTCTATGATGTTGTGGCCAAGAAGAAGGTGATCTCTGAGGTCCCTTTCAAGCTCAAGAAAAATGAGTATCCGGAGATCCGACATGAGATTCAAAGAAGAAGTTGGGAAGTTCTGACCAACCCCATTCAACAAGTCGGAATCTTAATGGTTCAGGAGTTCTATGACAATGCATGGATCACTAGGAACCATGATCAAAGTATGAACCCGAAATCAAAGAACTATCTTACAATTGTAAGGGGGAAATACTTAGATTTTAGTCCGGAAAATGTGAAGTTGGCATTCAACTTGCCCATGACACAAGGAGATGCACGCCCCTACACAAGAAGGGTCAACTTTGATCAAAGGTTGGACCAAGTTCTTATGGACATTTGTGTTGAAGAAGCTCAATGGAAAAGAGACTCCAAAGGCAAGCTGGTTCAATTAAGAAGACTGGACCTCAAGCCTGTGGCTAGAGGATAGTTAGAGTTCATCCAACGCTCCATCATCCCCACTAGCAACCGATCCGAAGTTACTGTGGATCGGGCCATCATGATCCATAGCATCATGATTGGAGAAGAAGTAGAAGTTCATGAAGTCATCTCCCTTGAATTCTACAAAATAGCCGAAAAGTCCTCCACCATGGCAAGGCTAGCTTTTCCTCATCTTATTTGCCATCTATGTTACTCAGCTGGAGTTATCATAGAAGGAGACATCCCCATTGAGGAGGGTAAGCCCATCACTAAGAAGAGGATGGAGCAAACAAGAGAGCCCACTCATGGATCCCAAGAGACGCATGAGAAAGCTCATCACCAAGAAATCCCGGAGATGCCTCAAGGGATGCACTTTTCTCCCAACAACTATTGGGAACAACTCAACACTTCTCTAAAAGACTTGAGTTACAATATGGATCAATTAAGGGTGGAACATCAAGAACACTCTATCATTCTCCATGAAATTAAAGAAGATCAAAGTGCAATGAGGGAGGAGCAACAAAGGCAAGGAAGAGACATAGAAGAGCTCAAGGACATCAATGGTTCTTCAAGAAGAAAGCGCCACCATCACTAAGGTGGACTCATTCCTTGTTCTTATTTCTCTATTTTTTGATTTTTAAGCTTTATGTTATCTATGTTTGTGTCTTTATTACATGATCATTAGTATCTAGTAGCTATGTCTTAAGGCTATGAATAATTCCATAAATCCTTCACCTCTCTTAAATGAAAAATGTTTCTAATTCAAAAGAACAAAAAGTACATGAATTTCGAAATTATCCTTGAATTTAGTTTAATTATATTGATGTGGTGACAATACTTTTTGTTTTCTGAATGAATGCTTGAACAGTGCATATTTTTTATCTTGTTGTTTATGAATGTTAAAATTGTTGGCTCTTGAAAGAATGATGAACAAAGAGAAATGTTATTGACAATCTGAAAAATCATGAAAATTGATTCTTGAAGCAAGAAAAAGCAGTGAAAAAGCAAAAGCTTGCGAAAAAAAAAAGACAAAAAAAATGGCGAAAAAAATTAGAAAGAAAAAGAAAAAGCAAGCAGAAAAAGCCAATAGCCCTTAAATCCAAAAGGCAAGGGTAAAAAGGATCCAAGGCTTTGAGCATCAATGGATAGGAGGGCCCAAGGAAATAAAATCCAGGCCTAAGCGGCTAAATCAAGCTGTCCCTAACCATGTGCTTGTGGCATGCAGGTCCAAGTGAAAAGCTTGAGACTGAGTGATTAAAGTCGTGATCCAAAGTAAAATGAGTGTGCTTAAGAGCTCTGGACACCTCTCACTGGGGACTTTAGCAAAGCTGAGTCACAATCTGAAAAGGTTCACCCAGTCATGTGTCTGTGGCATTTATGTATCCGGTGGTAATACTGGAAAAAAAAGTGCTTAGGACCACGGCCAAGACTCATAAAAGTAGCTGTGTTCAAGAATCAACAAACTTAACTAGGAGAATCAATAACACTATCTGAAATTCTAAGTTCCTAGAGATTTCAATCATTCTAAACTTCAAAGGATAAAGTGAGATGCCAAAACTGTTCAGAAGCAAAAAGCTACAAGTCCCGCTCATCTAATTAGAATTAATATTCATTGATATTTTGTTTTGGGATTTATAGTATATTCTCTTCTTTTTATCCTAATTGATTTTTAGTTGCTTGGGGACAAGCAACAATTTAAGTTTGGCGTTGTGATGAGCGGTAATTATACGCTTTTTGGCATTGTTTTTAAGTAGTTTTTAGTAGGATCTAGCTACTTTTAGGGATGTTTTCACTAGTTTTTATGCTAAATTCACATTTCTGGACTTTACTATGAGTTTTTATGTTTTTCTGTGATTTCAGGTAATTTCTGGCTGAAATTGAGGGACCTGAGCAAAACTTTGATAAAAGGTTGACAAAGGACTGCTGATGCTGTTGGATTCTGACCTCCCTGCACTCGAAATGGATTTTCTGGAGCTACAGAACTCAAAATGGCGCACTCTCAACGGCGTTGGAAAGTAGACATCCAGAGATTTCTAGAAATATATAATAGTCTATACTTTATTCGAGATTAGACAATGTAAACTGGCGCTCAACTCAACTTCCACGTTGCATTCTGGAGTCAAACGCCAAAAACACTCACGACCAGAGTTGAACGCAGAAACACTTACAACTTGGCGTTCAACCAAAGAAGCCTCTGCACGTAAAACTCAAGCTCACCCAAACACACCAAGTGGGCCCCAGAAGTGATTTCTGCATCAATTACTTACTTTTGTAAACCCTAGTAGCTAGTCTAGTATAAATAGGACATTTTACTGTTGTATTAGTCATCTTTTGACCACATATCTGGTCCTTCTCCTTATTTTCAAATTCATATCACATTTTGGGGGCTGGCCATTCGGCCATGCCTGGACCTTCATCACTTATGTATTTTCAACGGTGGAGTTTCTACACACCATAGATTAAAGGTGTGGAGCTCTACTGTACCTCAAGTTTTAATGCAATTATTACTATTTTCTATTCAATTCAGTTTATTCCTGTTTTAAGATATTCGTTGCACTTTAACATGATGAATGTGATGATCCGTGACACTCATCATCATTCTCACCTATGCACACGTGACTGACAACCACTTCCGTTCTACCTTAGACCGGGTGTATATCTCTTGGATTCCTTAATCAGAGTCTTCGTGGTATAAGCTAGAATTGATGGCGGTATTCATGAGAATCCGGAAAGTCTAAACCTTGTCTGTGGTATTCCGAGTAGGATTCCAGGATTGAATGACTGTGACGAGCTTCAAACTCGCGATTTTTGGGCGTGATGACAAACGCAAAAGAATAAAGGGATTCTATTCCAACATGATCGAGAACCGACAGATTAGCCGTGCCGTGATAGAGCATCTGGACCTTTTCAATGAGAGGATGGACGTAGCCATTGACAACGGTGATGCCCTACATACAGCTTGCCATGGAAAGGAGTAAGAAGGATTGGATGAAGGCAGTAGGAAAGCAGAGATTCAGAAGGAGCACAGCATCTTCATACGCCTATCTGAAATTCCCATCGATGATCTACATAAGTATTTCTATCTTTATTTTCAGTTTATTTGTTATTATATTTGAATTAGACCATGGTATTGAGCACCAAGTTTTCGAACAATTTAAGTATGAATCACAATTTCGTCCACCAATGCGTACGCTCTCTGGAGACTGAAGAAAGGTTACCTCAATAGGATAGCGATACTAACGCTCATGGAGGGGACATTGGTTGAGATAGGGACGGCGATACGAAACACTTATCTCAGGACCAGTGTCGAGAATCGGACAACAAACCGAGACATGAGCCATGGCCTGTATAGGACTAGACATGCATCATACTTGTTTTGTGCATATTTGTTTGTGGTTGTGTTTTCTATGATTGTGTGTGCTTGTGATTCGATTCTATATTCTGTAATTACTGAGTTGGATTATACTTTGTTGACTGTTATTATTGACTGATAACATAATGAAATGAACTTACTTCTAACCCCAATCCTACTAAGAACTCAGTTCTTACCCCTATTTTCACCCTTTTCAACTACAAGTGAGAAGGTTTAGTGCGGAGCTACATGAGCATAGAAGAACATGTTTACGAGTTGAGTTGTTAGAATTTTTTTTTTCTCGTCGTTTATATTTTTGTCTTTTTAGAGGGGTAAGACTTGTAATTGAAGATTCTTGAATAAGTCTATGTATATAAAGTTATGTGAACATATATATATATATATATATATATATATATATATATATATATATATATGTTATGTTGTGATTAAGTGATCAAAAGTAAAAACTTCCGTTTTTTTAATTAAAGTTTCGGTTCGTATTCGCGAAGGCTCAATATTAAATAAACATAGTATATAATTAAAGGATAGAGGTAAGTAGCGCTCGGATTATCTTCAACAAGCAAAAATGGCTTCAACAGTAACAAAAGAAAAAACATAAAGCAACTCGTACTGCTCTCAACATAACAAAAACCAAAAATGGCTTCCACACACAACTTCTAAAATGGCACTATTATAAAAAAACAACAGCACTATTTAAGAGCAGAAGGTAAAACCCAAAGAACACACATCAAATAAAGCATCAAGCATGTTGTCACCTGAAGCAAGAACCCAAAGAAATGCACGAGAACAATACTCTTCTCACTACAAATAGATATACCAAGAAGCACTAAAACAGGCATACTCAACAAAATCCCTTAAAGAAAAATCACAAGCCTACAACAAAGAATCTACATTTCTCAAAAAAGACTCTTCATATACTAGAAATTAAAAAACAAGCACTCAAGCAAGACAGAAAAGAAAGTTAAAGAAATACCAATCTTTTTGAAGCAAAAAAAATAAAGAGTCGTGCATGCAACGATGAGAAAGCAACCTCGAATGGGGACAACCACCAGGAAAAGAAGAAATCAAAGAAATAAAAGCTCCGGAGACAAACGAATTTTCAAAGAAAGAAAAGGGAAGGAGACAATTTCAGAAAGCAAAGAAAATCTTTAGAAAAATTATTGAAACAAAAAAGAGGAAAAATAGAAAGTAGAACTTATATAGTGATAGGAAAAAATTGTAAAGTTAGCCCACTTTAAATGATGGCGTACGATTACCGAAAAAGCAAACAGTTGCAAAATGCAAAATGTTACTGAGATGTTAAAACTGCTCAAATCACGTCGAATTTCAACCTCCCAACCTGCTCCCTCAAATCACATCGAGAATTCGAGGCGAGCGACTGGACCAAGTGACAAATAGCAACTCGAAAAGCGATTTGGTAGAATGCTCGAGCCCGACTTGCAAACAAATCGGTCTCGAATAGGGACACTGTTCATACCTCACCCCATAACTCAGCCTGCCCAATTAGCAGTATCCAAAATCCATCCTATCAGTATGTTCGACCTCTTACGCTCGACCTGCTGCCCAAAACCTAACTACCGCTACAAACATGCTCACATATTCAAATATGAGCTCTCAACAACCTCTAATAAAAGGAGGATAACCTCCTACCAAGATAAATGGATAAGTTACCTAAGATAACTTATCTTTACTGCTATATATATACCTCACTATTTCAGGTATCTCACTCTTGCTAACTTAAGACCTGCCTAAACTTTCGCTTACTTAAATATCGAAGTCCCTTGCAGGTACTACTCCCAACCGCTCCGATAAACTGGACAGCATCACATCATCAGAAGAAATGTTGAAGCATCCCACAAAAAAAATTTGAACCTCACATTCAGGTTCAACACACTAATTTTAGGTGACTTTCAAAACACTTACCTATATATAACATATGACTATGTATCCTGTTTTCTTTGCACTTCTTAAATTTTTGGGGACTTAATTACTTTACTTACTTGCTTATGTTAAGATCGAAATTTAAATGGTGAGAAATAAAATTATCTTTTTTAAAAGGGAGAGTAATAAACCACCCGTTGAAATAGAACTTTTTTTTTTAAATATGTAGCAAAAAAATAAAGTCAAAAAGTAGAAGATAAAAAGTCAAAGAAGTAAAGGGAAAAAACATTGTTCACTGTTGCTACCTGTCAAAAAATGGGAATAGTTATTTGAGTAGATGTCTAGATGAGTGAATGTGAAAAACAATAGAATTTATTTTAGTCGTTGTTTCTTTTTTAAATGAGTTGAGCCACCGTAACTTGTTATATTCTTTATACGTTATTGAATATTTGAGTTTATAATATTTATGGACTTGCTTAAAATTTGTTAATGGATTATACTTAATAACATAATTTGAGAGGGGGTCATATAATATAATTTGTGAGATAATATCTATAAACTTGTACTTTTTTAAAAAATATGATTTTGGAGGGGTTGGGGCACTGTCCATTTCACTTACAAGAAGCTCTGTCTTTGACCACCAATAAAGAAAGGAAGAATCTTTATTTTCAGGTTAATTCAAGTCTTTAAGATTACGAGAATTCAAGATGGGAGGTGATTGAAAGGATTTTTGCGAAACATATAAATTGGAAGATAGAGATTTGATTGAGTTCAATGTCAAATCAATTAAAGAAAAGCAATGAAAACAATTTTGGTTGAAAAAAATATTGAGAACCAATTAAATTTGGTGTTGTATTTTGGTAAACAATTTCATAATGAACAATTCAAATTTTATAGTAAACAATTTGGGTTATATATTTAAGTTGTTAAACAACTACTTTTGTTTATTACGAATGTGAAATTAGTAATTATGTGAAATTAGTTTTACTGTGCCATGGTTCATCGTTCTAAAATGTTCATATTGATTCTTAACATACGTAATTTATAAAACATTAATAATAATTAAAATGGTGATCAATAATAAAGTAAATTTGTGCGGATATACAGATATTCTATTTTAACCACATAAATATAAATAGCGCAACACTTGGTATGAAGTGTAGCAGGAGCTTGATAGAGAATATTAAAGGTGGTTCAAAATTAGTTTGGAAGCCAATATGAATATTAAATTTGGAAATCGTTGCTTCCTTATTAGCTGGAAAGGTGCACAAATAATGAGAGTTTTTCTTATTTATTTTTGCTTTTTATAGAAAAGAGGTGGAATCATAAGAGTGAAAAAATTGAAAATTAAATATAACCAAGAAAAAAAATGCTGTTAGAAGCTTATGGAAAGTATTGAATCGAACTTCTTGTAATAAAATCAAGTTTGCCCCAAACAACTATAAAATTATTCATTATTCTCTAGTTTTATAAAGCTACTATGAAGATATTTTTTTAGAAAAAAACGTTTGCTTTACCTGGGAGGACGGTCAAAGAAATTAAAAAGCTTTGAATTTTTTATTTATTTTATGTTTACAAAAAATAGCATATGTATTTAAATTTTATATTTTTTTTTAAATATTAGGAGAATAATTAGAAGATCCAATAATTTATTTTAAGAAGTTTTCTCTTTAAAATTTAACGAGTATTATAAATAATTATTTATAATGTATTAAAATTAAATACATGAAGTATTGCGAATCATTGAAAATTAAATTTTTATAAAAAAAATAAAAGAAATAGAAAAAATAATTAAATAAAAGAGATAAAGAAGGAGGATTTTTTTATTTAAATAAATTAAAAAATGTTTAATTTACTAAAATAAATTATTTTAAAAATTATTACAAAAATACGTAGAACGACTTATTTCGTTTATAGTATAAACGAGATAAGTTTGCACGTATCTCGTTTATACTATAAACGAGATAAGACTGGATCACACTTATATATAGATGTCGTTTACAGCCTTGATCTAGCTAGGCCCCATTTCAAACTTTTCCTCCACTTTTTCTTCTCTTCTATTCCTTTCTAACCATATTATCGAGTACGACGAAGATAGTCTGCACAGATGCACGTGATCCGGACATTAATAGGATGAACGCCACATGACACTACGTCGGGGCAGTCAACTTTGCGGTTAGTTTTATTATCTTGACATTTATGTTATCCCATAAATGTAGAGCCACAGTTAGGATACTTGACAAGGATTAGAATACAATTTGTATCGTTAGTAACAGGGATTTGATAGGGAATAATTCTAGGAATATGGTTATCATTTTTCTGTAATTAAGTTGTTAAGCACATAATTATTAATTTAGATATTAAATGGTGGTGTAGATATTTTTCAACTGTTAAAGTTAGTTTATTCGTTATATATTTTTTAATTCGTTAACTTAGTTATTAACTATCCAATGACATATCTATCCGAATTATAGGAGATAGTCTAGTCTATCGCCGTTTCTATCATGCTATTAGATATTCGAATATCTAATTTTTTTTTCTTATTTATAATTGAACAAAAGTGACGAGTGAGCCAAAAAGCGAGTTAAGTCTACTTTAAATAGGGGCCAAGTCTTGCTTAAACTCTTTAACCTGTTCCTCAAGGACAGAAAAGATAGATAGATTCAATTAGATTACACTCCTATCAGTGCAGCAGCCGCTTTCTCCTCCACCTGGCTACTCAATCACTTGGATAATTAGATTATTAAGTTAAAATTTGATAATTAGATTATTAATTATTTAAATATTTTATTTAAATAAATTTAAAAAATATTTTATTTACTATAATTATATTATTAAGTTAAAGTTTGATAATTAGATTATTGATTATTTTTTTAAATATTTTTATTTTACTTAATGTATTGAACAAATGCCAATTAGTTAAGTAAGTCCATGTCAACGTAAAAAGTTGTATCCACATAAATTAAGTTAGTATATACGCGTAAATTTTTGTTAAACAAAAGTATACAATAGTTAAGTCAGTTTGATATGTCGATGGACCTATACAATTTTTTAATAATTATGATATTTTTATTTTTTGGTCAGAGGTCTCGCCTATTTCTACCCCAATGAGTGAGTCATACGCTTCCACCACCTGACGCCATCGTCCCATATCTGAGGGAGGCTAAGTTCGGCGACACGATGCCTCTCAGGAACTTCGTCTTCGATAACTCCCTGATCATGACATTCGTGGAGTGATGGCGTCCTGAGACCCATGCGTTCTACCTGCCATAGGGTGAGGGCACTATCACCCTGCAAGACGTGGCGTACCACCTTGGGCTATGCGCGCATAGAAAAGCAGTGGGGGTGCTTCCGTGATTTCTACCGATGGTACCGTACGGAGATATGGAAGTTGGTGGAGCGACTGCTCGGTGTCAGGTCTCCGGTGGTTGCGCAGTAGGGGGCACAGAGAAAAAAGTTGTTCTCGCCAAAGGTTACATGGCTGCGGGACCGTGTCCACCATATCCCACAGACGAATAATTTGGACACTCCGACAGTTTGCGAAGTATTACAACTTGTTACTGATTGGTGGATACCTAATAAGGGACAAGTCGAACAACCTGGTCCATCTCCAGTGGCTGTCACTGCTTCAAGACTTTGAGAGGTGTCGTGGGTTGCTTAATAACAGACTCTTCAATTTGGACAACGAACATATGCGCCGAGTGTGTAACAGTAACGGATTCTCACACTCAAATATCACCCTATTGTCACTGTTTCTCATACAACAATTGGGATACACACAAACAACCACATATCCGCTATTAGTGGATATTTTTACCTCTTTTTTGGAAGAAAAATGGAGAAAAAAAATATGAAGTGCTTGTGAAGAATGCCAAGGGTTGCACATTCTTTTATAGTTGTTAAAAATTTATCATATTGTATCTTGTTTACACTGTAAACGTTATAGTTTAATACGTATTTTGTTTATGTGTAAACGAGATAAATTTGCATGTATCTCGTTTATACTGTAAACGAGATATATACGTGTTATATGCACTGTCTTATCTCGTTTATAGTGTCAATGAGATACGTACAAACTTATCTTGTTTACACTATAAACAAAATAAATCATTTTATGTATTTTCATAATAATTTTTAAAATTATTTATTTCAATAAATTAAATATATTTTTTAATTTATTTAAATAAAAAATCGCTAGAGAAGGAACATATATTGAAGCATGCACTTCAAGTATAATAACAATATGAGTTTGTGCGCTGAAGAAAGAAACAAAGAAATCACGAACGAAAGCTAAAAAGAGAAAAAAACACCATCGAAATACAAAAACAAAGTCTCCAAAGTATTTTAGTATTAGCACCTACTTTAACTTTAACCATACAGTTTTATTAATTAAGTTTTAATAATCACAAACAATTATATTAGATGTATATTAAAATTAGCTACTAAAATTACTCATTAATATAAAATATATATTAAAAATAAATTATATATATATATAAATTTATAATAACTGATTTTAGTTTTCAAATAGCATTTATTGTTTATTTATCCAAAACTCTAATTCAATTAAAATTTAGATTCGTTTTTGTAATCAAATACTAAAAAATATTATCATATAATATAACCCATAATAATGGTTACGAGGGTTATCTGAAACTAGGTTGCTTTGGGTTTCGACATGAGGTTCAAACTCTTTTTGAGACAGCATCCGACTTGTATTGTTTTCAAAGTGCCGCCGTCCGAGTTTCTCGTGAAGAAGTGAAGGTGGTACCTGCAAGAGATTCTGATACTTAAGTTAGCAAGGGTTTCAAATAGGTTTTTTAATAGAGTTCTGAATACACCTAAGAGTGTTTAGGATATTTATAATGTAAACTCCGGATAATTAGTAACTAATTAACCAATAAATTAACTTTTACTTAAAGAAATTAGAAAATCAATTTTTATAGTTTAATAAGGTAGAAATAATTAAAATATGAATTTTAACACTAATTTCAAAGGTTTTAGCCTAAGATTGGTCTAAATGGACCGAACCAAACTAACTAGACTCATAATGGATCCAAGGCCCAATCCAACTCTCCATATATAATGAGCATTGTAAGACCCAGAACTTTTTAAAAGTCTTATTATCAATTAATTTCAAATCATATATTTATCTACAGTTGAATTTTAGAAATCATGTTATTAAAGATTATTAAAGTAAATTTTCAAATAATTGAATTTGAAATAAATTAAGATCCTTATTCAATTTTATAATTATTTAGTTATTTTCTATATTTAAATTATTGCGTTAGTAGTTATGAAATAATGGAAATTTTATATGATTTAAATCAAATAGTTAATAATTTTTTTAATTTGATACTTTAAGTTTTAGAAATAAATGAAAATAATCTTATTATCTTATAATTTCGATTAAAATATTTGATTTTAAATTAAATAGTATTTTAGTATAAGAAATGATATTTTAAAGTAATTTTTAAGGATTTTAATTAGAGTGCAAATTAATATTTTATGTCCCAATTTTATTAATTTACTACTCCACCCTTCAATTTTACAAAAATTACCTACATTAGCCATAAAATCTTTAATTTCCACTTTTTTCCCAAAATTAAACCCTAACCCTAATTTTTCCCACTCACACTCTTTCAGACTCAACACACACAACACAATAAGCAGTAGCTGCTGCCCCCTACCCTAGACACACACGCACAGACAAAAGGAAAAGAAAGAAAGAAACAAATGAAGAAAGGGAAGGGGAAAGCAAAATCACGGAAGGAGAGAAGAGAGTAAGATCCAAGAGAGCAGAGAGAAAAAGAAGGAAGAGTACGTCGAGAGGAGCTGTCGCTGCTACTACACCGGTGCTGCACCTTACCGCTGCCTAGTCACCGTCACGTCGCACGCAGGAGGGTCACTAGGGGAGAGCATCGCCGAAGAAAGGGAAAGGCCAAACGTGGAGCCTTGCTATCATCCTCACTGCATCATCGCCGCTGAACTCGTGCACAAAGGAGGGAGAGGAGGCACGAGAGGGAGCTGTCGCGAGGTTGCCGTCGCCACCGCGTGGCTTGGGTCACCGTTATGGAGCGTCATCGCCGTTCCAGCGCCGCTATTGTCGTTGGAGTCGCTTGGAAGAGGAGCACGAGTGGGAGAGATAAAACAGGTAGGTTGTCGCCGCGAGTGTCACTGTCGGAGGAAGAGGGAACCGCGCCGCCGTGCCTGGCCACCGCATAAACTCGCTGCCATCATTGGAAAACTCTGCTGGTAAGGGTTTTAAAATTTTGGTTTCTGTTCTTTTGGATTCCGAGAAGGTTTTTAACGCCGCGTGGTTGTTACAGTTGCCACCACCAGGGTTTTGCTCGTGACTGTCACTTGGGGTTATTGTTGGAGCTATTTCCGGGTCGACTCGGAATCGCAGCTGCTTCATTTTGTTATTTCAGTAAGTAATTATGTTTCGAAAATCCTCGCGTTAGTATTCTGTTGTGTTTGGTTAATGAATCTGAGTTTTCGTAACGTGGGGTTGGGTCCTGATTATTATATGTTGCGACTAAAGTCATGGTGGTTATTGAGAAAGTGGTTTAGAGCGGAGGTTGCGGCTGCCGCAGTTGCGGGCCAAGAGAAAACGAGTTGTGATGAGTTTCAGAGTTTTTGAGTTTCGACAATCGAGGTAGGGGTTTTTCTAAAAAGCTATTTTATATTTGGAATTGTTATAACTGGATACTGATGTAAGAATTATATACTTTTTGGTGATTGTATAAGTCTTTTGTATTGTCTGGCTCTTTTGGATAAATATGATTATATGTTTGATTGGATTATTGTTTGGTTTTGATAAATGGATTGTTGCTGAACTATTTCTTTAAAGTTTTGGAAATGAGTTTAATCAGTTGTTAATGATTTGATCTTGAGACGGTTTTCTTGAGATATGAAAATGAAGTGAATATTGGATTCTGATTGCTTTTGAACTGATTTTGGGTTTTGGACCATTGAAAAGGATTGTAGAATGGTTTGGTTGGACCCGAAAGGGTAGCATAGTCCAAGTTTTAAGGGAGGTGCTGCCGAAATTTCTATAAAAATCTTTGACTTTGTTTGAAAAGTTATTTAGAAAGGCTTGGATTTGAGAAATTGATTATTTGATTTATTAAGAAAATAGTTATATTTTCGAGTTTAATTTATTTAAGAAAATTATATGTCTTGAGTTTGATTTATTTAGAAAGGAATTACTTTACCATTTTGAATCACTGAAGAAAAGTATTATGTTCTAATATTGATTTTAAATATAAAAAGAGCTTATGCTTTTAGTTAGACTTAAGGATTTCGTTCAGAGGAGCTTTTAGTGATTTTAAAGGAAATTGGACTTTTGATTGAATAATTGCGTTTGTGACATTTTGGAAGAAGTCAGAGAGTTAGTTTTAAGAAGGAACCTGAAAGTGGTTTTTATTTAAATGGATTGGCTCCTTTTCAAGTGAATTATTTTTGGATTGGGTTGGGACTTGTGACTTTATATGATTCGATTTTACAATAAATTCTGTTTCTATTTACTTAAACCAAGAATCTATGAATTTAAGAGTTTCAATAAATTTTTAAGAAATTGAGATAGGTTGTCCTTCCCTAAAGTCTTGAGACTCTGCTGAGAAATTTCTATTACCAAATTTTGTTTTCGAATCACTGATTTTTGGATCTTTCAAAAGAGATTTTTAATTTGGCCTAGTTGCTGAATTGTTTGGAAATTTTAGAAGGATGTTGTGAAAATGTGGCTTGTTTTGAAAGAGGAAACTTATTTTGAGAAAGATTGCTTATAAGCTAGAAGTGATTTGAGAAATGTGGATTTTCGAAGTTAAGACTGGGATGAATTGAATTTGATTTCAAAAAAAAGTGATTTGAGAAAACTGATTTATGGCTTGAATGATGATTTTATGAGTTTTATGATGTTGGATGGCGGAAGTGCTATTATGTTATGAGACGGAATGGCTGTATATCATGATGAATTATGGCTGATTGTGGAATATGTTATGAGCTGGATGGCTGAGTATGAATATGGATGATTATTGAGTTGATAAAGTGATTGTTGCACTTCCACTTATCTGAGATACGAGTTTCCCTGGGTAAAAGCAGTGGCTAGCCACCACGTGCTCTAGGTTTAGACTCGATACTCTACTGACCCTATGTCGTAAGTGTGGCCAAACACTGTTAAAGTTCTGGATGAGCTCACTCCCGTGGATAAACACCAATGTGGTTGTTGTGTGATTATGATGATTATGATTGTAAATAACTCGAGTTGGAGATGCATGACAGAGGGACAGTCCAATGGTTAGCTACCAGGACTTGTCGAGTTGGCCATTTTGAAGAACTGAAGATTGATGGTTTAGAAGTTATAGTAAACTCTCGTTGTAAGTATAGTTACTAAACCAAGCAATCAACCTTTCTTACAAACGTTTTGGTTGTCACAAGTAACAAACCCTAAATAAATTGATAACCAAAGTATTTAAACCTCGGGTCTTCTCAAGAAATTGCAGGGAGGTATGTTCTTATTATTGATTATGAGTTTTGTAAATTGGGGGTTTTGGAATTTGGGCAATGGGCACAGACATAAAGAAAAATAAATTAATAATTATAAAATCTCTTGGCAAGGTATGAGAAATTGGAAGTCCTATCCCAGTTATCCTTATCAATTGTGATGAGAATTGGATTTTTCTCCCACTATGTTAACCTCTAACTACGAAGGTAAGTTAAGTGGGTGAACTAATTCGAATCCTCAAATTCCAGTCTTTCCTTGGGAAAAGTTAGAATTATCGGATCTCGAATTAATCCTTGAAAAATTCCAATTTTCAGTCAACACCTCGAGTTTGATAACTCAAGCGTCACCAATTATTTAACCCAAGCCAAAAGGGAAAATTCTAAATTAAATTGAAAGCATTCATGTAACTAAAGCAATCATAAATCTGACACATATCAAATTACGTCTAAACATAAATTCAAGTCATAACATGGAATGGTTCATAAGCCAATTGGACAACAAAATTCAAATACAAATAAAAGTATTAGAGTAAATAAAAGTGGAAAATAAATATTGAAGGAACATAGAACCTGGAATGAAGATGAATTGAACTAAACTAATAGAAATCCTAAAATCCTAAATCCTAAGAGAGAGGAGAGAACCTCTCTCTCTAGAACCTACATCTAAATCCTAAGAATTGTGAATTATGAGAGCATGTTGAGTCTCCGCAAGTTTCTTGACTTTAATCTGTGTTTCTGGGCCAAAAACTGGGTTGAAATGCGGCCCAGAATCTCTGCCAGCGACTTTTGAAATTCTACAGATCGCGCACGTCACGCGTCCGCGTCGCCCACGCGTTCGCGTCACTTAGCATTTCTCGTACCACGCGTGCGCGTCGTCCACGCTTTTGCGTCGTTCGTGCAACTTCCAATCCACGCGGTCGCGTCAAGACGCGAACGCGTCATTCTGATTTCTTCCATCTCGCGCGGTCGCGTGAGCTATGCGACCGCGTGACTTCTCGCTGGTCATCTCCTCAATTCCTTGTATTCCTTCAATTTTTGCATATCATATGAATAAGTGGGTGAAAAGCTTGATAAAACCACTTAATTAAATACAATATAAACCATAAAATAGTGGTTTATCACCGACAGATGAGACTCATCAGCCACTAGGACAGACATTCATCATATGCATTTATGTGACATTGTTTGGGTGTGCATATTGTCTAGGAGAAGTTCGAGTTCTTTCTTTCGTGTTTGGACATTCATCACTTCATCATAGAATCTGACTCTTGGATATTCTTCAACGATCTCTACGGAATCATGGCCTCTATGCCATAAGCAAGTTGAAAAGGTGATTCCCCAGTTATCCGATATGCCCATAAGACTTGAGGGAGTGATGTGAGGGAATTGCACCGGTTCGGAAATTAGATAAAATAGTTCCATTGTGAGTATACTCCAAACCGGCAATTAAATCCCAAGCATCAAAGTTTGATATTTTCAAATACAAAACATAAACCGAGAGCAATGAAACCTCGGATCGTTCTCCCTTGGAATGCAATTGAAATGTTATGCTTTCGATTGTGAGAAAAAGAGGTTTTGATATCAAGGAACAAAAGATTAAAGGAACTAAGAAATGAAAGAATTAAGAAAAGATCAAAATTGAAATTAATGCAAATAAAAAGGGAATAAGGTCAAAACTAGTGAAAATGCTATAAATGTATAAAGAGCCTTGGCTTGGGAATGAGGATCCAAGGAATCCTATCATCACCATAACCACAACTATGATAATTATGATGAGTCAATCTGGCTTAGTTAACCCCTAACATTGAGGAGTAGGTCAAGCAAGCATAATTGTCCTTAATCCATAAGTCTTAGCTAACTTACCAAATTAATTGGTAAAAAGCTAGCGTCAACGGAAACAAGAGTCAAATTACTACCCAAGAATTAGCACTAAATGTCGGACATCATGACTCTAGTATCCTAGGAACTCAAATCCCAAGCCAAGGTCTGAAAATATCCTCAAAATTACCAAGTGGCATTTTCACAAACACTTGGTGGGCATATAACCAAAATATGAGAATTTGCAAAAGAAAATAAAAACTCTGACCAAAATATTCACAATATCAACAATTAACATTTAATTAAACATAAAGAAAGCATAAAACACTAAATTCATCAATTAAAACTTCAAGAAACTCAAAATTGCATATATTGACAAAGTAACCTGAACCATAAAACAAAGTAGAAAGAGTAGTGAAATTAATAGGAAATTAAAGATACTTACAATAAGAGAAGCAAAATCCAAGATCAAAGTTTGCTATAAAATGCTACAATTCCCTAATTAAAAACTTTAAGAGAGTTCTCCCTAACCTACACTACTCCTACTCTTACTATATAAAACTATGTAAAATAAAGTCCTAATTCCTAATGAAAGCTTTTCTCTTCATATGGCTTCAATCCCCCTTCATATAGCACTTTAAAACCAGCTTCAGCCTTCCAAAATTGGGCCAGAAAAGCCCCAAAATTGCGAGCCACGTGACTTTTTAATGAAGTCACCCGCAGGGACTTGTGCGTACGCACAGATGTGTGCGTACACACACTTGCTGATTTTTCACCTGTGCGTACAAACAGGGTTGTGCATAGGCACACTTGCTGATTTCTGTACTTGTGCATGGGCACAGGTGCCGATGTGTGTGGGCACAGAAAGTGTGGGTGGGCACACTCTGAAATGTTTTTCTCCTTTGTTTTCTTCATGTTTTCTCCCTTTTTGCATGCTTTCTTCCACTTCTACCAAACCATTCTTGCCTCTTTGACCTGAAATCACTCATAAAATATATCACGGTATTGAATGGCATAAAAGTGGGATTAGATTGCTCAATTTAAGCACAAAAATGCATGTTTTTACATTTAGTTTCAAATTAGGAATGAAACACAAAAGTATGCTATTTTAGTAATTAAGCATGAGTTTATATGATGAAATCTGTTCAAATCAAGTCAAATTATCCCATCAATATGGACTCATCAATTTTTCTACACTTAAACAATAGCATGTCCTCATGCTAAACCAAACAAGGAGAATAATCAAAAGGGCTAATGACTTATTGAATGCAACTATCTATATGCATGCAAGTATACTATATACGATATATATCTATATATACTATAGTATCCTATGAAATTGGTGAAAACAAACAAACAAATTTTCAAGCAAGAGTATAGACATATAGGGCTAAGCAAGGAAATAATCCAATGCAATCAAAATCTAAAGAATTGACTTAAATTATCAAAATGAAGCAACTTGCAAGAATATATGATAAGAGGTATGGAAACATAGAATCGAGTAATTGAATCCTCACTAGGTGTGTATGCACTCTAATTACTCGGTGTTTAGGGTTTAATCACTCAAGTCTCCTCTAATCATGCTTTTAAGGATTTGCTTTTCTTCTAACAATCAACAAATATGTGATGCATGAATGCAATTATCATGAGGACTTATTAGGGTTGTAATGGGGTTAGGGTTAAGGTGTGTTAGATATGTGGTGGACGAAATTGTGATTCCTTTGTTATTCCATTTTGCAAAATTGATTGCTTTTTCAACTATGTGTGGACACAACTTCATTCAGCTTAACCAGCAAGTGTACTGGGTCATCCAAGTAATACCTTACGTGAGTAAGGGTCGATCCCACATAGATTGTTGGTATGAAGCAAGCTAAGGTCACCTTGTAAATCTCAGTTAGGCAGATTAAATTGGTTTTTGGTTTCGAAAATTAATAAATAAATAGAGAATAAAAAGGGATAGAAATACTTATGTAAATCAATAGTGGGAATTTCAGATAGGTGTATGGAGATGCTGTGTTTCTCTTGAAACTCTACTTCACTACTCACTCTTCCTTCAATCCTTCTTACTCCTTTCCATGGCAAGCTGTATGTAGGGCATCACTATCATCAATGGCTACTTTTAATCCTCTCGGGAAAATGGTCCTATGCACTGTCACTGCACGGCTAATCGTCTGGAGGCATCACCCTTGGTTGATAGCTACATCCCATCCTCTCAGTGAAAATGGTCCAAATGCTCTGTCACAGCACGGCTAATCATCTGTCGGTTCTCAATCAGGTTGGAATAGAATCCATTGATTCTTTTGCGTTTGTCATCACGCCCAGCCTTCAGGAGTTTGAAGCTCGTCACAGTCATTCAATACCGGAATCCTACTCGGAATACCACAGACAAGGTTAGACTTTCCGGATTCCCAGGATCCTACTCGGAATACCACAGACAAGGTTTGACTTTCCGGATCCTCATGAATGCCGCCATCTATCTAGCTTATACCACGAAGATTCTGTTGGGGAATCTAAGAGATATGCGCCCGGCCTAAGGTAGAATGGAAGTGGTTGTCAATCACGCGCGTTCATAGGTGAGAATGATGATGAGTGTCACGGATCATCACATTCATCAAAGTGTTGTGCAACGTATATCTTCGAATAAGAATAAGAGAGAATTGGATAAAAAGTAATAGTAATTGTATTGAAACTTGAGGTACAGCAGAGCTCCACACCCTTAATCTATGGTGTGCAGAAACTCCACCGTTGAAAATACAAAAGTAAAAGGTTCAGGCATGGCCGAATGGCCAGCCCCCTGAGTGATCAAGAGACCGAATAATCAAAGGCTAAACAGTCAAGAGATTAAACTGTCAAAAAATGTCTAATACAATAGTTAAATGTTCTATTTATAATAAACTAGCTCCTAGGGTTTACATGAGTAAGTAATTGATGCATAAATCCACTTCCGGGGCCCACTTGGTGTATGCTTGGGCTGAGCTTGATCAATCCACGAGCTGAGGCTTTTCTTGGAGTTGAACTCCAAGTTATGACGTGTTTTGGGCGTTCAACTCCGGATCATGACGTTTTTCTGGCGTTTAACTCCAGACAGCAGCATGTACTTGGCGTTCAACGCCAAGTTACGTCATCAATTTCCGAATAAAGTATGGACTATTAAATATTGCTGGAAAGCTCTGGATGTCTACTTTCCAATTCCGTTGAGAGTGCGCCATTTGGAGTTCTGTAGCTCCAGAAAATCCATTTTGAGTGCATGGAGGTCAGATTCCAACAGCATCAGCAGTCCTTTTGTCAGCCTTTTTCAGAGTTTTGCTCAAGTCCCTCAATTTCAGCCAGAAATTACCTGAAATCACAGAAAAATACACAAACTCATAGTAAAGTCTAGAAATGTGAATTTAACATAAAAACTAATGAAAACATCCCTAAAAGTAGCTTGAACTTACTAAAAACTACCTAAAAACAATGCCAAAAAGCGTATAAATTATCCGCTCATCAATATGGTTAAGTGGACTAAATAGAATCTTTAATTAGTTTAAGTATCCAACTCAACCTATATCAACTAAATCACAAACTATGCAACCTAACTTCCCATTCCTTTTTTATACACATTCATGCATCTTTTTCATCCAAATCCACATATGCATTTCTTATTCATTCATTTTTTTTCTTTTTGGGAGACCTTTGTCCCCTTTTATTATTTCTTTTTTTCATCATTTTATTTTTATTTTATTTTTTTCATTTTTTTCTATTTCTTTTTTCTTTTTCTATGACAAATGCATATGGTTAAAGCAAATTCATACATGAATGTGCATCCATTTTCCAAATTTTTCAATAAAATACCCAAAATAAAATTTTTCTCTACCAATGCTCCCCAAAATTTCCCCTACACTTAAATGAAAGACACTCCTCCACCTAAGCTAATCAAGGATACAAGTGAAGGTAAATAATGGTTTTTCGCTTAAGGTTGTAATGTGCTAATATAAAAAATAAAGGGGTAAATAAAGCACAAAGGAGTTAACAATGGTAGATGCAAAACACACAATGAACAAAAGTTGTGGTTAAGTAAGCTTTAATCAAAGATGGCCTTAATCATGCTCAATGCATTCAAAACATCAATCATTGGAAATAAAGAATCAAGCAAATCTAAGATCGCAATCATAGAAGGAGCATAACACACAATGAACAAAAGTTGTGGTTAGAATGTGTAACCACTCATTAAAACTCAAAAACTCACAAGGTATTTTGTTCTATCTCTCTTTTATGTTCCATAAAAATCATTCAAGCAAGTTTAAAAGCAATTTTCCAAATCAATTCAATAGAATGCCATAAAACAAAATTCTTGAAAATTTTTGTTGTTTTTCACCAAAATTATTTCCTATATGTATGTATGTATGTTGTGATGGATGCAATTTTTCAAAAATTTCCTAGTTCTCCTCCTAATTTTCAACATCGCAAAAACTAACATGAACAATTAGGACAAAATTGAACTAGGAGCTATACTATTCACATCATCCAATCACAACTTCTATCTATAAGTTATATATCATGCAAAAGATGCAAAATGTAATAGATATAAACTATGAATAAACTAAGATATATGTACTAGAGGGAAAATGCAATGCAACAATAAAAAACACTCCAAATATCTACAAGAAACATAATAAGAAGAAACAAAAAAATGTACAAAGTGTTCGGGAAAAGCAAGTTTACTCCCCAAAAAATGGCGAATCCTCCCCCACACTTAAGCGTTGCACAGTCCTCCGTGCACGAACATAATACGGGGAGAATGTCTCTAAGCACTCCACCTTTAGCTAGAAGATGCAGGGGCTCGGGTTGCATGGAAATTGCCAAGTCCAATGAATGCTCGGCACCTCCATCCTCGGCGTCCTCCTCCTCTCTCGGCTCCTTGCCTTTATGTCTTATCATCAAAAATAATGAATGAAGTATAATCAGGAATCATAGGGCAAGTAGCACAAAAAGGTGAAGGAGGGAGCAAGTACATTGTATACTTGGAGCTAAAAGAAAACAAACAAGGATCTAATTGAGGAAGTTCGCATAGTAGTGTGGGATGATAAAATAACCCATGTTTGTATTCCAATTATACGCGCAGTTAGAACACACACAACAGCCAGTTAAAATTGCATCCACACAATCAAAGAGTAAGCATGAGTTCCTCAACTAAATGGCCTAAGATGCAACTAAGAGATGAGCATCAACTAAAGACAAGCAAGCTTAGGCAATTACAACAAAAGTGAATCTAATTTAGGGGCTATTGGATATTGAAATTGTGCAAGTGAAAGCGCAAAGTTAATGTAAAATAGCACAACAGACAATAACCAATGCAACGATGAAAAGAAAATTACTTATTCATCCTTAGGAATAATCAAATAATCACATGTAAAAGGTGCTTGTTACAAAAGGTGACACGTCTTGATAAGAATCAAATCAAGTCAACTAAAAAAAAATGCAAAGCATTAACAAGGAACAAATACCTTGTTATGTGATTATATTGACTTAAAAACCATATTGAACAAGAAATCCAGTTCAATTCACTAAATTCAATATGCACTTGTTACAAATTGCACCAAATAAGAGACAAAAACTCAATTTCTAAATCGATTTGGCACTAGTAACTCATGACAATGAACAAGTACATTATTGAAATTCTGATGCGTGAGCATCTTTTCTATCTTTTTTCTAGTGAATTTGCATCTAATTTATTGAGTTTAAAAAAGAATTAATTATCTTTTAACCAATATGGATGCTACTTTGAGTCTTTTGCAATTTTGTTTATTTTAGGTAGCATTCGGCTGGATTTGATGGAGTTTCTGCAGCACAAGAATCAAAGGAGATGGCAGCGAGGAGCGATGTGTACGCGTGACTGACGCGTACGCGTGATTTGGAGCTTTCCATGGTGATGCGTGCACGTGACTGACGCGTACGCGTGATTTGAAGAATTGCACAGTAACGCGTGCGCTTACCCGACGCGTCCACGTAACTTGCAAAAAGACCATCAACGCGTACGCGTGACTGACACATACGCGTGAGATGCGCCACGTGTTGAAAAAATAGAAAAACGCTGGGGGCGATTTCTAGGCTGTTTTGACCCAGTTTCCAGCACAGAAAACATAGAGTAGAAGCTGCAGAATGGACAAAACAAGTGGTCCCCACCCATCAACTGAAGACTTGCTGATTATTCTGATTTAAATTCAAATATTTTTTTTAGGAAAAGATATTATTTTAGTTTTAGAAGATAGATTTTAAATTTATTAGGATTAGATATAAAAGGATATGCAACATTGAACTTTTCATTGAATTCTAGACTACCAAAATACATTTTATCAGAATCCTTATTTTCTTCTCTGAACCATGAGCAACTAATCCTCCATTGTTAAAGTTAGGAGCTCTGTCTATTTGTATGGATTGATTTTATTGCTTTTTCTATTTTAATTCATGTATGGATTTATAATTTAAGAATTGTTGTCGCTCTTCATCTTATGAATTTGGGTGGAACGGAAGTATGACCCTCTTTCTATTTGAGTTCTTATATAACTTGAAAAAGCTCTTTACTTGAACAACAGCTTGAAAACATATTCTCTTAAATTTTAATTATTTGGATTTAACAGGATACGTGACATATAATCCTTTTATTTTTGGGTAATTAGAGTTTTTGTGGCATATAAACTGGAATTTAATCATCACCCTCTAATTGGAATTAATTGACCAAGGAATTGGTTGTTGATGAATTTTAGAGGAGACTAGAAAGATCTAAGGAATTAGGTTCTAGTCACATATAGTTTGTCATAAATTACATCCTACATGATTAAAATAGTTAGTAAGAGAAGTTAATCCAGAAAAATAGATAACTCTGAAGCCTTAACTATTTTCTCCAATATTTTATTTTCAACTTGTTTACTTGTGTGCCTGCCTTCTGATATTTTCAACTTAAACCTTTTGAACATCCAAACACTATTTTCTGCTTGCCTAACTAAGTAAATATTTAAACCATTGTTGCTTAATCCATCAATCCTCGTGGGATCGACCCTCACTCACCTGAGGTATTACTTGGTACAACCCGGTGTACTTGCCGGTTAGTTTGTGGGTTATAAAATACCGCACCAAGTTTTTGGTGCCGTTGCCGGGGATTGGTAGTGATTAACAACTATTAGTTGTTTGATTGCTTAGATTAGGCCTTTTATTTTTATTTTTATTTTTATTTTTTATTTAAATTTTGTTTTAAATATTTTTGAAATATATATATATTAAAAAATTTTAATAGCACTAATAATTTTAGTAATTTCTGAAATTAAGTTTGGTGTTTCCTAGTTCAGGTTACCTCACTGGGAATTCTCTGCACTCTGACGTAGAGAGTTCCATATTTTCTTGTCTTCTGTTTGTTTATGCGTAGGAACAGAGACAAAGAACATCTCTTAGACTTTGATCCTGAACCTGAAAGGACTCTCAGGCAACGTTTACAATAAGTAAGACTTTACAAGGCTGCAGAATCCATTATGGATCCTAATGATGCTGCTAATTCCCATGTGGCAAATCCGAATGGGAATGAGCAATAAAAAAAGTACTTGGCTCTTGCTCTACTCCTACTGCAGATCTATATGGAAAAAGCGTTGTGGTGCCTCCTATAGCTGCGAGCAACTTTGAGTTGAAGCCACAACTGGTCACCCTGGTGCAACAAAACTGCCAGTATCATGGTCTTTCCCATGAAGACCCAAATCAGTTTATTTATAGTTTCCTGTAAATCTGTGATACTGTGAAGACAAATGGAATAAACTCAGAGGTGTACAAACTCATGCTCTTTCCATTTGCTCTGAGAGATGGAGCAAAGCTATGGCTAGATTCTCAATCCAATGGGAGTTTGGATACTTGGAACAAGGTGGTTACTGAGTTTCTCACTAAATTTTTCCCACCAAAGAAGCTGACTAAGCTTAGGGTGGAGGTTCAGACCTTCAGACAGAAGGATGGTAAAACTCTGTATGAAGCTTGGAAGAGATAGAAGCTACTAACTAGGCAATGCCCTCCAGACATGTTCTCCAAATGGACATGTTCTCCAATCCCAAAATAACATTATAATCATTCAAAAGTACACAATTCTTAATTAGAATGCCAAACAAGGATAGAATCTAACACATATGATCGCGACAATATATGTATTAAACAAAAAGTTTATCTAGGCATTATGTCAAACACATGGAGTGCAATGCAC
The DNA here is from genome assembly GCF_014773155.1 of Arachis stenosperma. NCBI lineage: Eukaryota > Viridiplantae > Streptophyta > Magnoliopsida > Fabales > Fabaceae > Arachis > Arachis stenosperma. The sequence goes on from NC_080379.1 coordinate 83,003,670, forward strand.
ATATTCTTCAAATTAAAGCCAAAATTCAAGTATCAACAACCCATAGATCCAAAAAATGAACACTTGCAATGCAACAAACGAACGAGGAAGCAAGACTTAACCTAGATTACCAAATTTAAATAATGAAATTTAAAATTAAGCAAGCAAGGAAATAAAACAAAGATTAACACAAGAAAATTAAAAAGTTGAAGAATGAAAAAAAATATAGGGAAGAGTTGCACTTGTGTTAGCCACAACGAGGCTCACGACGGCGAAGCTTCGCCGGAGAAGAGAAGAAAGAAAGAAGAGAAGAAAAAGAAAGAATGAAGAAGAAATGAAAGAAAGAAGAAGGAGAAGAAGAAGAAAAGAGAAGAAGAGAGAGAGAGAGAGAGAGAGAGAGAGAGAGAGAGAGAGAGGGGTAGTGGTGGTGGTAGCTTCGGCAGCAGCGGTAGTCACCGGAAGAAGGGGCTGGGCAGTGTTGAAGGGTAGGATGGGTGAATAAGGAAGAAAGAAATGGGATGGGAAGTGAAGGTAGAATAGGGAACCCTTCCTGATTAATGCCCAGAACGCAACCTGTGCATACACACAAGGACGTATGCGCTGATACGCGAAAACTCGTCTCTCAACAAATTTTCTACCAGCAAGTGCACCGGATTATCATCAAGTAAAACTCACTATAGAGTGAGGTTGAATCCCACAGGGATTGGTTGGTTGATCAATGTTAATTGGGGAATTTTTCTAGTTAAGCTGAATCAAAATTGAATTGAGATTTCAGAATTTAAATTGACAGGAAACTTAAAACGCAAGAAATGTAAATAACATAAAGGTAAATGGTAGAATTTAAATGGCAGAAAGGAAATTGCATGAAATTAAAGTGCGGAAGCTTAAATTGCAAGAAATTAATGGGACTGGGGATTAAGCATGAAATTAAAGAGCAGAATATAAACAGAATAGGTGAGATCAGAATAGAGAATTCATTAGGTGTTAGGAGATATTGAACTCCCCAGATCAAATCATTCTCATCTCTTCCTCAATCAATGCATTCATTTACTTTGCTTGGCAATCTTAGGTGATATGATCCCAATGTCTTAGCTCACCAATCTCTCTAAGCTTGAACAATTGTCCAATGTCTTGATTTAATTGCTCATGGGAAGAGATGAAGTTCGGTCACTGATTATACTACACAAATTCATAGATCTAAGTATTGGTAAGATTACATGTCACGATATCCATCCAAACCCCAATCTAATCCAATGTGAGAAAGTGTTTATAGCATAAATTTTTCATCCCTCTCTCAAGGATCAGAGGAATTCCAATTATGGATAGCTTCTCTATTAAGACAACTATCCAATTGAATTAAGATCGAAAGCTTTCTAGCAAAAATCAAGAGAAAAGAAAGAAGAAAAAGATGAAAACTATTATTGATCCATTGAATTACAATAGAGCTCTCTAACCCAATGAAATGAGTTTAGTTGTTCATAGCTCTCAAAATGGAAATCAGAAATTGAAAATACATTATAGCAAAATCAAATTACAGAGAAAAGGGAATTCTGCACAGTAACAATACTCCCAAAGTGTGTAAAAGTCCTATTCTACTTAAACTCTAAACTATTTATACACTTTCTTCAATTGATCTTCAAATCATCTAAATTAGGCATTTGACCTTTGTTGAAGTTGATTGGATTGGGTTCCGATGCTGTTGAGGAGAGATAGGTGCTCAATTGTGCATTCTAATGTAAACGTTGGAGTCTACGTTTAAGGAGTTAGGTTGAGGAGTCCCTTTCTTGTTCCGTCAAAAAATTGGGTAGAAAGTAGAGTGATTCTCTTTGTACTCAATTTTAATCTATCTTTTTTATTTCTATTTCAATTTCAATGTATATTTTTTATTCAATTTCAAATCTTGTCTTGTTTATCCTTTTATGAAGAGTTCAAGTATTATTTAGAAGATATTAGTTTACATATTTAGAATATTTTAATTTAATTTGATGTATGTTGATTTTGTTTATTTAATTACTAGTTTGGGTCTTATGTTTATGGGTTTTAGGGTTTTTCTTTGTTTTAACCTAATAAAATGTTATAAATACCTCATAAATTAGGATAGTCGTAGTATAGAATTTTTAGAGGTTTCAAAACCCCTTTTTGGTTTCGTGATAAAACCATGGTGTGGACAATTGAGGTTGAGAAGTCCCTCTCTTGTTGCATTGGGGAATTGGATAGATGGTTGAGGAGTCCCTTTGATTCAATTTCCAAATTATGGCATTGACAAGTTAGATTGAGGAGTCCCTTTCTTGTTGCGTCAAGAAATTGGGTAGAAAGTAGAGTGATTCTCTTTGTACTTAATTTTAATCTATCTTTTTTATTTCTATTTCAATTTCAATGTATATTTTTTATTCAATTTCAATTCTTGTCTTGTTTATCCTTTTATGAAGAGTTCAAGTATTATTTAGAAGATATTAGTTTACATATTTAGAATATTTTAATTTATTTTGAAGTATGTTGATTTTGTTTATTTAATTACTAGTTTGGGTCTTATGTTTATGGGTTTTAAGGTTTTTCTTTGTTTTAACCTAATAAAATATTTTAAATACCTCATAAATTAGGATAGTCATAGTATAGAATTTTTAGATGTTTCAAAACCCCTTTTTGGTTTCGTGATGAAACCATGGTGTGGACAATTGATGTTGAGGAGTCCCTCTCTTGTTGCATCGGGGAATTGGATAGAAGGTTGAGGAGTCCCTTTGATTCAATTTCTAAATTATGGCATTGACAAGTTAGATTGGGGAGTCCCTTTCTTGTTGCGTCAAGAAATTGGGTAGAAAGTAGAGTGATTCTCTTTGTACTCAATTTTAATCTATCTTTTTTTATTTCTATTTCAATTTCAATGCATCTTTTTTATTCAATTTCAATTTTTGTCTTGTTTATCCTTTTATGTTCCGTATCATTTGGTATCAGAGCTCAGGTATTAGATTAATTCTTATTAATCTATATCTATTCTTCTTTTATCAATTAAAAAAAGAGTCCAATGTCTGTCTTGTCTTTCTTTATGTTCTTGTGTTCTTATTTTCCGTTTGTGTTTCATTATTGTTTTAAAAAAAGCATAATGTACAAAAAAAAAAAGAAAAAAAAGAAAAGAAATTATCTTCATATTCATTATTGTTCTTTTCATATACTATTTTTTTTCACCTACAAGATTCGAGGACGAATCTTTTTTGAAGAGGAGGAGAATGATACGTGCTTCAAATGTTCGAGATATGAAGAGTTCAAGTATTATTTAGAAGATATTAGTTTACATATTTAGAATATTTTAATTTAATTTGATGTATGTTGATTTTGTTTATTTAATTACTAGTTTGGGTCTTACGTTTATGGGTTTTAGGGTTTTTCTTTGTTTTAACCTAATAAAATGTTATAAATACCTCATAAATTAGGATAGTCGTAGTATAGAATTTTTAGAGGTTTCAAAACCCCTTTTTGGTTTCGTGATGAAACCATGGTGTGGACAATTGAGGTTAAGAAGTCCCTCTCTTGTTGCATCGGGGAATTGGATAGAAGGTTGAGGAGTCCCTTTGATTCAATTTCCAAATTATGGCATTGACAAGTTAGGTTGAGGAGTTCCTTTCTTGTTGCGTCAAGAAATTGGGTAGAAAGTAGAGTGATTCTCTTTGTACTCAATTTTAATCTATCTTTTTTATTTCTATTTCAATTTCAATGTATCTTTTTTATTCAATTTCACTGGGGACTTTAGCAAAGCTTAAGAGCTCTGGACACCTCTCACTGGGGACTTTAGCAAAGCTGAGTCACAATCTGAAAAGGTTCACCCAGTCATGTGTCTGTGGCATTTATGTATCCGGTGGTAATACTGGAAAAAAAAGTGCTTAGGACCACGGCCAAGACTCATAAAAGTAGCTGTGTTCAAGAATCAACAAACTTAACTAGGAGAATCAATAACACTATCTGAAATTCTAAGTTCCTAGAGATGCCAATCATTCTAAACTTCAAAGGATAAAGTGAGATGCCAAAACTGTTCAGAAGCAAAAAGCTACAAGTCCCGCTCATCTAATTAGAATTAATATTCATTGATATTTTGGGATTTATAGTATATTCTCTTCTTTTTATCCTAATTGATTTTTAGTTGCTTGGGGACAAGCAACAATTTAAGTTTGGCGTTGTGATGAGCGGATAATTTATACGCTTTTTGGCATTATTTTTAAGTAGTTTTTAGTAGGATCTAGCTACTTTTAGGGATGTTTTCACTAGTTTTTATGCTAAATTCACATTTCTGGACTTTACTATGAGTTTTTATGTTTTTCTGTGATTTCAGGTAATTTCTGGCTGAAATTGAGGGACCTGAGCAAAACTTTGATAAAAGGTTGACAAAGGACTGCTGATGCTGTTGGATTCTGACCTCCCTGCACTCGAAATGGATTTTCTGGAGCTACAGAACTCCAAATGGCGCGCTCTCAACGGCGTTGGAAAGTAGACATCCAGAGATTTCCAGAAATATATAATAGTCTATACTTTATTCGAGATTAGACAATGTAAACTGGCGCTCAACTCAACTTCCACGTTGCATTCTGGAGTCAAACGCTAAAAACACGTCACGAACCAGAGTTGAACGCCAGAAACACGTTACAACTTGGCGTTCAACTCCAAAAGAAGCCTCTGCACGTGTAAAACTCAAGCTCAGCCCAAACACACACCAAGTGGGCCCCAGAAGTGGATTTCTGCATCAATTACTTACTTTTGTAAACCCTAGTAGCTAGTCTAGTATAAATAGGACATTTTACTGTTGTATTAGTCATCTTTTGACCACATATCTGGTCCTTCTCCTTATTTTCAAATTCATATCACATTTTGGGGGCTGGCCATTCGGCCATGCCTGGACCTTCATCACTTATGTATTTTCAACGGTGGAGTTTCTACACACCATAGATTAAAGGTGTGGAGCTCTGCTGTACCTCAAGTTTTAATGCAATTATTACTATTTTCTATTCAATTCAGTTTATTCCTATTTTAAGATATTCGTTGCACTTCAACATGATGAATGTGATGATCCGTGACACTCATCATCATTCTCACCTATGAACACGTGACTGACAACCACTTCCGTTCTACCTTAGATCGGGCGAATATCTCTTGGATTCCTTAATCAGAGTCTTCGTGGTATAAGCTAGAATTGATGGCGGCATTCATGAGAATCCGGAAAGTCTAAACCTTGTCTGTGGTATTCCGAGTAGGATTCCAGGATTGAATGACTGTGACGAGCTTCAAACTCGCGATTTTTGGGCGTGATGACAAACGCAAAAGAATAAAGGGATTCTATTCCAACATGATCGAGAACCGACAGATGATTAGCCGTGCCGTGACAGAGCATCTGGACCTTTTTCAATGAGAGGATGGGACGTAGCCATTGACAACGGTGATGCCCTACATACAGCTTGCCATGGAAAGGAGTAAGAAGGATTGGATGAAGGCAGTAGGAAAGCAGAGATTCAGAAGGAGCACAGCATCTTCATATGCCTATCTGAAATTCCCATCGATGATCTACATAAGTATTTCTATCTTTATTTTCAGTTTATTTGTTATTATTATTTGAAAACGCCATAACCATTTATTATCCACCTGACTGAGAATTATAAGATGACAATATCTTGCTTCATACCAACAATCTCCGTGGGATCGACCCTTACTCACCTAAGGTTTATTACTTGGATAACCCAGTGCACTTGCTGGTTAGTTGAGCGAAGTTGTGAAATTATGTTTAGACCACGGTATTGAGCACCAAGTTTTCGAACAATTTAAGTATGAATCACAATTTCGTCCACCAATGCGTAACGCTCTCTGGAGACTGAAAGAAAGGTTACCCCAATAGGATAGCGATACGTAACGCTCATGGAGGGGACATTGGTTGAGATAGGGACGGCGATACGAAACACTTATCTCAGGACCAGTGTCGAGAATCGGACAACAAACCGAGACATGAGCCATGGCCTGTATAGGACTAGACATGCATCATACTTGTTTGTGCATATTTGTTTGTGGTTGTGTTTTCTATGATTGTGTGTGCTTGTGATTCGATTCTATATTCTGTAATTACTGAGTTGGATTATACTTTGTTGACTGTTATTATTGACTGATAACATAATGAAATGAACTTACTTCTAACCCCAATCCTACTAAGAACTCAGTTCTTACCCCCTATTTTCACCCTTTTCAACTACAAGTGAGAAGGTTTAGTGCGGAGCTACATGAGCATAGAAGAACATGTTTACGAGTTGAGTTGTTAGAATTTATTTTTTTCTCGTCGTTTATTATTTTTGTCTTTTTAGAGGGGTAAGACTTGTAATTGAAGATTCTTGAATAAGTCTATGTATATAAAGTTATGTGAACACACATATATATATATATATATATATATATATATATATATATATATATATATGTTATGTTGTGATTAAGTGATCAAAAGTAAAAACTTTCCGTTTTTTTAATTAAAGTTTCGGTTCGTATTCGCGAAGGCTCAATATTAAATAAACATAGTATATAATTAAAGGAATAGAGGTAAGTAGCGCTCGGATTATCTTCAACAAGCAAAAATGGCTTCAACAGTAACAAAAGAAAAAACATAAAGCAACTCGTACTGCTCTCAACAATAACAAAAACCAAAAATGGCTTCCACACACAAACTTCTAAAATGGCACTATTATAAAAAACAACAGCACTATTTAGGAGCAAGAAGGTAAAACCCAAAAGAACACACATCAAATAAAGCATCAAGCATGTTGTCACCTGAAGCAAGAACCCAAAGAAATGCACGAGAACAATACCTCTTCTCACTACAAATAGATATACCAAGAAGCACTAAAACAGGCATACTCAACAAAATCCCTTAAAGAAAAATCACAAGCCTACAACAAAGAATCTACATTTCTCAAAAAGAGACTCTTCATATACTAGAAATTAATAAAACAAGCACTCAAGCAAGACAGAAAAGAAAGTTAAAGAAATACCAATCTTTTTGAAGCAAAAAAAATAAAGAGTCGTGCATGCAACGATGAGAAAAGCAACCTCGAATGGGGACAACCACCAGGAAAAGAAGAAATCAAAGAAATAAAAGCTCCGGAGACAAACGAATTTTCAAAGAAAGAAAAGGGAAGGAGACAATTTCAGAAAGCAAAGAAAATCTTTAGAAAAATTATTGAAACAAAAAAAGAGGAAAAATAGAAGAGTAGAACTTATATAGTGATAGGAAAAAATTGTAAAGTTAGCCCACTTTAAATGATGGCGTACGATTACCGAAAAAAGCACAAACAGTTGCAAAATGCAAAATGTTACTGAGATGTTAAAACTGCTCAAATCACGTCGAATTTCAACCTCCCAACCTGCTCCCTCAAATCACATCGAGAATTCGAGGCGAGCGACTGGACCAAGTGACAAATAGCAACTCAAAAAGCGATTTGGTAGAATGCTCGAGCCCGACTTGCAAACAAATCGGTCTCGAATAGGGACACTGTTCATACCTCACCCCATAACTCAGCCTGCCCAATTAGCAGTATCCAAAATCCATCCAATCAGTATGTTCGACCTCTTACGCTCGATCTGCTGCCCAAAACCTAACTACCGCTACAAACATGCTCACATATTCAAATATGAGCTCTCAACAACCTCTAAATAAAATGGGAGGATAACCTCCTACCAAGATAAATGGATAAGTTACCTAAGATAACTTATCTTTACTGCTATATATATACCCTCACTATTTCAGGTATTTCTCAACTCTTGCTAACTTAAGACCTGCCTAAAACTTTCGCTTACTTAAATATCGAAGTCCCTTGCAGGTACTACTCCCAACCGCTCCGATAAACTTGGACAGCATCACATCATCAGAAGAAATGTTGAAGCATCCCACAAAAAAAATTTGAACCTCACATTCAGGTTCAACACACTAATTTTAGGTGACTTTCAAAACACTTACCTATATATAACATATGACTATGTATCCTGTTTTCTTTGCACTTCTTAAATTTTTGGGGACTTAATTACTTTACATACTTTGCTTATGTTAAGATCGAAATTTAAAATGGTGAGAAATAAAATTATCTTTTTTAAAAGGGAGAGTAATAAACCACCCGTTGAAATAGAACTTTTTTTTTTTAAATATGTAGCAAAAAAATAAAAGTCAAAAAGTAGAAGATAAAAAGTCAAAGAAGTAAAGGGAAAAAAACATTGTTCACTGTTGCTACCTGTCAAAAAATGGGAATAGTTATTTGAGTAGATGTCTAGATGAGTGAATGTGAAAAACAATAGAATTTATTTTAGTCGTTGTTTCTTTTTTAAATGAGTTGAGCCACCGTAACTTGTTAATATTCTTTATACGTTATTGAATATTTGAGTTTATAATATTTATGGACTTGCTTAAAATTTGTTAATGGATTATACTTAAATAACATAATTTGAGAGGGGGTCATATAATATAATTTGTGAGATAATATCTATAAAACTTGTACTTTTTTAATAAAAAATATGATTTTGGAGGGGTTGGGGCACTGTCCATTTCACTTACAAGAAGCTCTGTCTTTGACCACCAATAAAGAAAGGAAGAATCTTTATTTTCAGGTTAATTCCAAGTCTTTTAAGATTACGAGAATTCAAGATGGGAGGTGATTGAAAGGATTTTTGCGAAACATATAAATTGGAAGATAGAGATTTGATTGAGTTCAATGTCAAATCAATTAAAGAAAAGCAATGAAAACAATTTTGGTTGAAAAAAATATTGAGAACCAATTAAATTTGGTGTTGTATTTTGGTAAACAATTTCATAATGAACAATTCAAATTTTATAGTAAACAATTTGGGTTATATATTTAAGTTGTTAAACAACTACTTTTGTTTATTACGAATGTGAAATTAGTAATTATGTGAAATTAGTTTTACTGTGCCATGGTTCATCGTTCTAAAATGTTCATATTGATTCTTAACATACGTAATTTATAAAACATTAATAATAATTAAAAGGTGATCAATAATAAAGTAAATTTGTGCGGATATACAGATATTCTATTTTAACCACATAAATATAAATAGCGCAACACTTGGTATGAAGTGTAGCAGGAGCTTGATAGAGAATATTAAAGGTGGTTCAAAATTAGTTTGGAAGCCAATATGAATATTAAATTTGGAAATCGTTGCTTCCTTATTAGCTGGAAAGGTGCACAAATAATGAGAGTTTTTTCTTATTTATTTTTGCTTTTTATAGAAAAGAGGTGGAATCATAAGAGTGAAAAAATTGAAAATTAAATATAACCAAGAAAAAAAATGCTGTTAGAAGCTTATGGAAAGTATTGAATCGAACTTCTTGTAATAAAATCAAGTTTGCCCCAAACAACTATAAAATTATTCATTATTCTCTAGTTTTATAAAGCTACTATGAAGATATTTTTTTAGAAAAAAACGTTTGCTTTACCTGGGAGGACGGTCAAAGAAATTAAAAAGCTTTGAATTTTTTATTTATTTTATGTTTACAAAAACTAGCATATGTATTTAAATTTTATATTTTTTTTAAATATTAGGAGAATAATTAGAAGATCCAATAATTTCTTTTAAGAAGTTTTCTCTTTAAAATTTAACGAGTATTATAAATAATTATTTATAATGTATTAAAATTAAATACATGAAGTATTGCATATAAAATCATTGAAAATTAAATTTTTATAAAAAAAATAAAAGAAATAGAAAAAATAATTAGATAAAAGAGATAAAGAAGGAGGATTTTTTTATTTAAATAAATTAAAAAATGTTTAATTTACTAAAATAAATTATTTTAAAAATTATTACGAAAATACGTAGAATGACTTATTTCGTTTATAGTATAAACGAGATAAGTTTGCACGTATCTCGTTTATACTATAAACGAGATAAGACTGGATCACACTTATATAAAGATGTCGTTTACAGCCTTGATCTAGCTAGGCCCCATTTCAAACTTTTCCTCCACTTTTTCTTCTCTTCTATTCCTTTCTAACCATATTATCGAGTACGACGAAGATAGTCTGCACAGATGCACGTGATCCGGACATTAATAGGATAAACGCCACATGACACTACGTCGGGACAGTCAACTTTGCGGTTAGTTTTATTATCTTGACATTTATGTTATCCCATAAATGTAGAGCCACAGTTAGGATACTTGACAAGGATTAGAATACAATTTGTATCGTTAGTAACAGGGATTTGATAGGGAATAATTCTAGGAATATGGTTATCATTTTTCTGTAATTAAGTTGTTAAGCACATAATTATTAATTTAGATATTAAATGGTGGTGTAGATATTTTTCAACTGTTAAAGTTAGTTTATTCGTTACATATTTTTTAATTCGTTAACTTAGTTATTAACTATCCAATGACATATCTATCCGGATAGGGGATAGTCTAGTCTATCGCCGTCTCTATCACGCTATTAGATATTCGAATATCTAATTTCTTTTTCTTATTTATAATTGAACAAAAGCGAGGAGCGAGCCAAAGAGCGAGTTAGGTCTACTTCAAATAGGGGCCAAGTCTTGCCTAAGCTCTTTAACCTGTTCCTCAAGGACAGGAAAGATAGATAGATTCAATTAGATTACACTCCTATCAGTGCAACGGCCGCTTTCTCCCCCACCTGGCTGCTCAATTACTTGGATAATTAGATTATTAAGTTAAAATTTGATAATTAGATTATTAATTATTTAAATATTTTATTTAAATAAATTTAAAAAATATTTTATTTACTATAATTATATTATTAAGTTAAAGTTTGATAATTAGATTATTGATTATTTTTTTAAATATTTTTATTTTACTTAATGTATTGAACAAATGCCAATTAGTTAAGTAAGTCCATGTCAACGTAAAAAGTTGTATCCACATAAATTAAGTTAGTATATACGCGTAAATTTTTGTTAAACAAAAGTATACAATAGTTAAGTCAGTTTGATATGTCGATGGACCTATACAATTTTTTAATAATTATGATATTTTTATTTTTTGGTCAGAGGTCTCGCCTATTTCTACCCCAATGAGTGAGTCATACGCTTCCACCACCTGACGCCATCGTCCCATATCTGAGGGAGGCTAAGTTCGGCGACACGATGCCTCTCAGGAACTTCGTCTTCGATAACTCCCTGATCATGACATTCGTGGAGTGATGGCGTCCTGAGACCCATGCGTTCTACCTGCCATAGGGTGAGGGCACTATCACCCTGCAAGACGTGGCGTACCACCTTGGGCTATGCGCGCATAGAAAAGCAGTGGGGTGCTTCCGTGATTTCTACCGATGGTACCGTACGGAGATATGGAAGTTGGTGGAGCGACTGCTCGGTGTCAGGTCTCCGGTGGTTGCGCAGTAGGGGGCACAGAGAAAAAAGTTGTTCTCGCCAAAGGTTACATGGCTGCGGGACCGTGTCCGCCATATCCCACAGACGAATGATTTGGACACTCCGACAGTTTGCGAAGTATTACAACTTGTTACTAATTGGTGGATACCTAATAATGGACAAGTCGAACAACCTGGTCCATCTCCAGTGGCTGTCACTGCTTCAAGACTTTGAGAGGTGTCGTGGGTTGCTTAATAACAGACTCTTCAATTTGGACAACGAACATATGCGCCGAGTGTGTAACAGTAACAGATTTTCACACTCAAATATCACCCTATTGTCACTGTTTCTCATACAACAATTGGGATACACACAAACAACCACATATCCGCTATTAGTGGATATTTTTACCTCTTTTTTGGAAGAAAAATGGAGAAAAAAAAATATGAAGTGCTTGTGAAGAATGCCAAGGGTTGCACATTCTTTTATAGTTGTTAAAAATTTATCATATTGTATCTTGTTTACACTGTAAACGTTATAGTTTAATACGTATTTTGTTTATGTGTAAACGAGATAAATTTGCATGTATCTCGTTTATACTGTAAACGAGATATATATGTGTTATATGCACTGTCTTATCTCGTTTATAGTGTAAATGAGATACGTACAAACTTATCTTGTTTACACTATAAACAAAATAAATCATTTTATGTATTTTCATAATAATTTTTAAAATTATTTATTTCAATAAATTAAATATATTTTTTAATTTATTTAAATAAAAAATCGCTAGAGAAGGAACATATATTGAAGCATGCACTTCAAGTATAATAACAATATGAGTTTGTGCGCTGAAGAAAGAAACAAAGAAATCACGAACGAAAGCTAAAAAGAGAAAAAAACACCATCGAAATACAAAAACAAAGTCTCCAAAGTATTTTAGTATTAGCACCTACTTTAATTTTAACCATACAGTTTTATTAATTAAGTTTTAATAATCACAAACAATTATATTAGATGTATATTAAAATTAGCTACTAAAATTACTCATTAATATAAAATATATATTAAAAATAAATTATATATATATATATATATATATATATATATATATATATATAAATTTATAATAACTGATTTTAGTTTTCAAATAGCATTTATTGTTTATTTATCCAAAACTCTAATTCAATTAAAATTTAGATTCGTTTTTGTAATCAAATACTAAAAAATATTATCATATAATATAACCCATAATAATGGTTATGAGGGTTATCTGAAACTAGGTTGCTTTGGGTTTCGACATGAGGTTCAAACTCTTTTTGAGACAGCATCCGACTTGTATTGTTTTCAAAGTGCCGCCGTCCGAGTTTCTCGTGAAGAAGTGAAGGTGGTACCTGCAAGAGATTCTGATACTTAAGTTAGCAAGGGTTTCAAATAGGTTTTTTAATAGAGTTTTGAATACACCTAAGAGTGTTTAGGATATTTATAATGTAAACTCCGGGTAATTAGTAACTAATTAACCAATAAATTAACTTTTACTTAAAGAAATTAGAAAATCAATTTTTATAGTTTAATAAGGTAGAAATAATTAAAATATGAATTTTAACACTAATTTCTAAGGTTTTAGCCTAAGATTGGTCTAAATGGACCGAACCAAACTAACTAGACTCATAATGGATCCAAGGCCCAATCCAACTCCCCATATATAATGAGCATTGTAAGACCCAGAACTTTTTAAAAGTCTTATTATCAATTAATTTCAAATCATATATTTATCTACAGTTGAATTTTAGAAATCATGTTATTAAAGATTATTAAAGTAAATTTTCAAATAATTGAATTTAAAATAAATTAAGATCCTTATTCAATTTTATAATTATTGAGTTATTTTCTATATTTAAATTATAGCGTTAGTAGTTATGAAATAATGGAAATTTTATATGATTTAAATCAAATAGTTAATAATTTTTTTAATTTGATACTTTAAGTTTTAGAAATAAATGAAAATAATCTTATTATCTTATAATTTCGATTAAAATATTTGATTTTAAATTAAATAGTATTTTAGTATAAGAAATGATATTTTAAAGTAATTTTTAAGGATTTTAATTAGAGTGCAAATTAATATTTTATGTCCCAATTTTATTAATTTACTACTCCACCCTTCAATTTTACAAAAATTACCTACATTAGCCATAAAATCTTTAATTTCCACTTTTTTCCCAAAATTAAACCCTAACCCTAATTTTTCCCACTCACACTCTTTCAGACTCAACACACACAACACAATAAGCAGTAGCTGCTGCCCCCTACCCTAGACACACACACAGAGACAAAAGGAAAAGAAAGAAAGAAACAAATGAAGAAAGGGAAGGGGAAAGCAAAATCACGGAAGGAGAGAAGAGAGTAAGATCCAAGAGAGCAGAGAGAAAAAGAAGGAAGAGTACGTCGAGAGGAGCTGTCGCTGCTACTACACCGGTGCTGCACCTTACCGCTGCCTAGTCACCGTCACGTCGCACGCAGGAGGGTCACTAGGGGAGAGCATCACCGAAGAAAGGGAAAGGCCAAACGTGGAGCCTTGCTATCATCCTCACTGCATCATCGCCGCTGAACTCGTGCACAAAGGAGGGAGAGGAGGCACGAGAGGGAGCTGTCGCGAGGTTGCCGTCGCCACCGCGTGGCTTGGGTCACCGTTATGGAGCGTCATCGCCGTTCCAGCGCCGCTATTGTCGTTGGGGTCGCTTGGAAGAGGAGCACGAGCGGGAGAGATAAAACAGGTAGGTTGTCGCCGCGAGTGTCACTGTCGGAGGAAGAGGGAACCGCGCCGCCGTGCCTGGCCACTGCATAAACTCGCTGCCATCATCGGAAAACTCTGCTGGTAAGGGTTTTAAAATTTTGGTTTCTGTTCTTTTGGATTCCGAGAAGGTTTTTAACGCCGCGTGGTTGTTACAGTTGCCACCACCAGGGTTTTGCTCGTGACTGTCACTTGGGGTTATTGTTGGAGCTATTTCCGGGTCGACTCGGAATCGCAGCTGCTTCATTTTGTTATTTCAGTAAGTAATTATGTTTCGAAAATCCTCGCGTTAGTATTCTGTTGTGTTTGGTTAATGAATCTGAGTTTTCGTAACGTGGGGTTGGGTCCTGATTATTATATGTTGCGACTAAAGTCATGGTGGTTATTGAGAAAGTGGTTTAGAGCGGAGGTTGCGGCTGCCGTAGTTGTGGGCCAAGAGAAAACGAGTTGTGATGAGTTTTAGAGTTTTTGAGTTTCGACAATCGAGGTAGGGGTTTTTCTAAAAAGCTATTTTATATTTGGAATTGTTATAACTGGATACTGATGTAAGAATTATATACTTTTTGGTGATTGTATAAGTCTTTTGTATTGTCTGGCTCTTTTGGATAAATATGATTATATGTTTGATTGGATTATTGTTTGGTTTTGATAAATGGATTGTTGCTGAACTATTTCTTTAAAGTTTTGGAAATGAGTTTAATCAGTTGTTAATGATTTGATCTTGAGACGGTTTTCTTGAGATATGAAAATGAAGTGAATATTGGATTCTGATTGCTTTTGAACTGATTTTGGGTTTTGGACCATTGAAAAGGATTGTAGAATGGTTTGGTTGGGACCCGAAAAGGGTAGCATAGTCCAAGTTTTAAGGGAGGTGCTGCCGAAATTTCTATAAAAATCTTTGACTTTGTTTGAAAAGTTATTTAGAAAGGCTTGGATTTGAGAAATTGATTATTTGATTTATTAAGAAAATAGTTATATTTTCGAGTTTAATTTATTTAAGAAAATTATATGTCTTGAGTTTGATTTATTTAGAAAGGAATTACTTTACCATTTTGAATTACTGAAGAAAAGTATTATGTTCTAATATTGATTTTAAATATAAAAAGAGCTTATGCTTTTAGTTAGACTTAAGGATTTCGTTCAGAGGAGCTTTTAGTGATTTTAAAGGAAATTGGACTTTTGATTGAATAATTGCGTTTGTGACATTTTGGAAGAAGTCAGAGAGTTAGTTTTAAGAAGGAACCTGAAAGTGGTTTTTATTTAAATGGATTGGCTCCTTTTCAAGTGAATTATTTTTGGATTGGGTTGGGACTTGTGACTTTATATGATTCGGTTTTACAATAAATTCTATTTCTATTTACTTAAACCAAGAATCTATGAATTTAAGAGTTTCAATAAATTTTTAAGAAATTGAGATAGGTTGTCCTTCCCTAAAGTCTTGAGACTCTGCTGAGAAATTTCTATTACCAAATTTTGTTTTCGAATCACTGATTTTTGGATCTTTCAAAAGAGATTTTTAATTTGGCCTAGTTGCTGAATTGTTTGGAAATTTTAGAAGGATGTTGTGAAAATGTGGCTTGTTTTGAAAGAGGAAACTTATTTTGAGAAAGATTGCTTATAAGCTAGAAGTGATTTGAGAAATGTGGATTTTCGAAGTTAAGACTGGGATGAATTGAATTTGATTTCAAAAAAAAGTGATTTGAGAAAACTGATTTATGGCTT
This sequence comes from Arachis stenosperma, assembly GCF_014773155.1. NCBI lineage: Eukaryota > Viridiplantae > Streptophyta > Magnoliopsida > Fabales > Fabaceae > Arachis > Arachis stenosperma. Next base: position 83,019,517 of record NC_080379.1, read on the forward strand.
GAATGATGATTTTATGAGTTTTATGATGTTGGATGGCGGAAGTGCTATTATGTTATGAGACGGAATGGCTGTATATCATGATGAATTATGGCTGATTGTGGAATATGTTATGAGCTGGATGGCTGAGTATGAATATGGATGATTATTGAGTTGATAAAGTGATTGTTGCACTTCCACTTATCTGAGATACGAGTTTCCCTGGGTAAAAGCAGTGGCTAGCCACCACGTGCTCTAGGTTTAGACTCGATACTCTACTGACCCTATGTCGTAAGTGTGGCCAAACACTGTTAAAGTTCTGGATGAGCTCACTCCCGTGGATAAACACCAATGTGGTTGTTGTGTGATTATGATGATTATGATTGTAAATAACTCGAGTTGGAGATGCATGACAGAGGGACAGTCCAATGGTTAGCTACCAGGACTTGTCGAGTTGGCCATTTTGAAGAACTGAAGATTGATGGTTTAGAAGTTATAGTAAACTCTCGTTGTAAGTATAGTTACTAAACCAAGCAATCAACCTTTCTTACAAACGTTTTGGTTGTCACAAGTAACAAACCCTTAAATAAATTGATAACCAAAGTATTTAAACCTCGGGTCGTCTTCTCAAGGAATTGCAGGGAGGTATGTTCTTATTATTGATTATGAGTTTTGTAAATTGGGGGTTTTGGAATTTGGGCAATGGGCACAGACATAAAGAAAAATAAATTAATAATTATAAAATCTCTTGGCAAGGTATGAGAAATTGGAAGTCCTATCCCAGTTATCCTTATCAATTGTGATGAGAATTGGATTTTTCTCCCACTATGTTAACCTCTAACTATGAAGGTAAGTTAAGTGGGTGAACTAATTCGAATCCTCAAATTCCAGTCTTTCCTTGGGAAAAGTTAGAATTATCGGATCTCGAATTAATCCTTGAAAAATTCCAATTTTCAGTCAACACCTCGAGTTTGATAACTCAAGCGTCACCAATTATTTAACCCAAGCCAAAAGGGAAAATTCTAAATTAAATTGAAAGCATTCATGTAACTAAAGCAATCATAAATCTGACACATATCAAATTACGTCTAAACATAAATTCAAGTCATAACATGGAATGGTTCATAAGCCAATTGGACAACAAAATTCAAATACAAATAAAAGTATTAGAGTAAATAAAAGTGGAAAATAAATATTGAAGGAACATAGAACCTGGAATGAAGATGAATTGAACTAAACTAATAGAAATCCTAAAATCCTAAATCCTAAGAGAGAGGAGAGAACCTCTCTCTCTAGAACCTACATCTAAATCCTAAGAATTGTGAATTATGAGAGCCTGTTGAGTCTCCGCAAGTTTCTTGACTTTAATCTGTGTTTCTGGGCCAAAAACTGGGTTGAAATGCGGCCCAGAATCTCTGTCAGCGACTTTTGAAATTCTACAGATCGCGCACGTCACGCGTCCGCGTCGCCGACGCGTTCGCGTCACTTAGCATTTCTCGTACCACGCGTGCGCGTCGTCCACGCTTTTGCGTCGTTCGTGCAGCTTCCAATCCACGCGGTCGCGTCAAGCACGCGAACGCGTCATTCTGATTTCTTCCATCTCGCGCGGTCGCGTGAGCTATGCGACCGCGTGACTTCTCGCTGGTCATCTCCTCAATTCCTTGTATTCCTTCAATTTTTGCATATCATATGAATAAGTGGGTGAAAAGCTTGATAAAACCACTTAATTAAATACAATATAAACCATAAAATAGTGGTTTATCACCGACAGATGAGACTCATCAGCCACTAAGACAGACATTCATCATATGCATTTATGTGACATTGTTTGGGTGTGCATATTGTCTGGGAGAAGTTCGAGTTCTTTCTTTCGTGTTTGGACATTCATCACTTCATCATAGAATCTGACTCTTGGATATTCTTCAACGATCTCTACGGAATCATGGCCTCTATGCCATAAGCAAGTTGAAAAGGTGATTCCCCAGTTATCCGATATGCCCATAAGACTTGAGGGAGTGATGTGAGGGAATTGCACCGGTTCGGAAATTAGATAAAATAGTTCCATTGTGAGTATAGTCCAAACCGGCAATTAAATCCCAAGCATCAAAGTTTGATATTTTCAAATACAAAACATAAACCGAGAGCAATGAAACCTCGGATCGTTCTCCCTTGGAATGCAATTGAAATGTTATGCTTTCGATTGTGAGAAAAAGAGGTTTTGATATCAAGGAACAAAAGATTAAAGGAACTAAGAAATGAAAGAATTAAGAAAAGATCAAAATTGAAATTAATGCAAATAAAAAGGGAATAAGGTCAAAACTAGTGAAAATGCTATAAATGCATAAAGAGCCTTGGCTTGGGAATGAGGATCCAAGGAATCCTATCATCACCATAACCACAACTATGATAATTATGATGAGTCAATCTGGCTTAGTTAACCCCTAACATTGAGGAGTAGGTCAAGCAAGCATAATTGTCCTTAATCCATAAGTCTTAGCTAACTTACCAAATTAATTGGTAAAAAGCTAGCGTCAATGGAAACAAGAGTCAAATTACTACCCAAGAATTAGCACTAAATGTCGGACATCATGACTCTAGTATCCTAGGAACTCAAATCCCAAGCCAAGGTCTGAAAATATCCTCAAAATTACCAAGTGGCATTTTCACAAACACTTGGTGGGCATATAACCAAAATATGAGAATTTGCAAAAGAATATAAAAACTCTGACCAAAATATTCACAATATCAACAATTAACATTTAATTAAACATAAAGAAAGCATAAAACACTAAATTCATCAATTAAAACTTCAAGAAACTCAAAATTGCATATATTGACAAAGTAACCTGAACCATAAAACAAAGTAGAAAGAGTAGTGAAATTAAAGAGGAAATTAAAGATACTTACAATAAGAGAAGCAAAATCCAAGATCAAAGTTTGCTATAAAATGCTACAATGAACCCTAATTAAAAACTTTAAGAGAGCTCTCCCTAACCTACACTACTCCTACTCTTACTATATAAAACTATGTAAAATAAAGTCCTAATTCCTAATGAAAGCTTTTCTCTTCATATGGCTTCAATCCCCCTTCATATAGCACTTTAAAACCAGCTTCAGCCTTCCAAAATTGGGCCAGAAAAGCCCCAAAATTGCGAGCCACGTGACTTTTTAATGAAGTCACCCGCAGGGACTTGTGCGTACGCACAGATGTGTGCGTACACACACTTGCTGATTTTTCACCTGTGCATACAAACAGGGTTGTGCATAGGCACACTTGCTGATTTCTGTACTTGTGCATGGGCACAGGTGCCGATTTTGACCCTTGTGTGTGGGCACAGAAAGTGTGGGTGGGCACACTCTGAAATGTTTTTCTCCTTTGTTTTCTTCATGTTTTCTCCCTTTTTGCATGCTTTCTTCCACTTCTACCAAACCATTCTTGCCTCTTTGACCTGAAATCACTCATAAAATATATCACGGTATTGAATGGCATAAAAGTGGGATTAGATTGCTCAATTTAAGCACAAAAATGCATGTTTTCACATTTAGTTTCAAATTAGGAATGAAACACAAAAGTATGCTATTTTAGTAATTAAGCATGAGTTTATATGATGAAATCTGTTCAAATCAAGTCAAATTATCCCATCAATATGGACTCATCAATTTTTCTACACTTAAACAATAGCATGTCCTCATGCTAAACCAAACAAGGAGAAGAATCAAAAGGGCTAATGACTTATTGAATGCAACTATCTATATGCATGCAAATATACTATATACTATATATATCTATATATACTATAGTATCCTATGAAATTGGTGAAAACAAACAAACAAATTTTCAAGCAAGAGTATAGACATATAGGACTAAGCAAGGAAATAATCCAATGCAATCAAAATCTAAAGAATTGATTTAAATTATCAAAATGAAGCAACTTGCAAGAATATATGATAAGAGGTATGGAAACATAGAATCGAGTAATTGAATCCTCACTAGGTGTGTATGAACTCTAATTACTCGGTGTTTAGGGTTTAATCACTCAATTCTCCTCTAATCATGCTTTTAAGGATTTGCTTTTCTTCTAACAATCAACAAATATGTGATGCATGAATGCAATTATCATGAGGACTTATTAGGGTTGTAATGGGGTTAGGGTTAAGGTGGGTTAGATATGTGGTGGACGAAATTGTGATTCCTTTGTTATTCCATTTTGCAAAATTGATTGCTTTTTCAACTATGTGTGGACACAACTTCATTCAGCTTAACCAGCAAGTGTACTGGGTCATCCAAGTAATACCTTACGTGAGTAAGGGTCGATCCCACAGAGATTGTTGGTATGAAGCAAGCTAAGGTCACCTTGTAAATCTCAGTTAGGCAGATTAAATTGGTTTTGGGTTTCGAAAATTAATAAATAAATAGAGAATAAAAAGGGATAGAAATACTTATGTAAATCAATAGTGGGAATTTCAGATAGGTGTATGGAGATGCTGTGTTTCTCTTGAAACTCTACTTCACTACTCACTCTTCCTTCAATCCTTCTTACTCCTTTCCATGGCAAGCTGTATGTAGGGCATCACTATCATCAATGGCTACTTTTAATCCTCTCGGGAAAATGGTCCTATGCGCTGTCACTGTACGGCTAATCGTCTGGAGGCATCACACTTGGTTGATAGCTACATCCCATCCTCTCAGTGAAAATGGTCCAAATGCTCTGTCACAGCACGGCTAATCATCTGTCGGTTCTCAATCAGGTTGGAATAGAATCTATTGATTCTTTTGCGTTTGTCATCACGCCCAGCCTTCAGGAGTTTGAAGCTCGTCACAGTCATTCAATACCGGAATCCTACTCGGAATACCACAGACAAGGTTAGACTTTCCGGATTCCCAGGATCCTACTCGGAATATTACAGACAAGGTTAGACTTTCCGGATCCTCATGAATGCCGCCATCTATCTAGCTTATACCACGAAGATTCTGTTGGGGAATCTAAGAGATATGCGCCCGGCCTAAGGTAGAACGGAAGTGGTTGTCAATCACGCGCGTTCATAGGTGAGAATGATGAGTGTCACGGATCATCACATTCATCAAAGTGTTGTGCAACGTATATCTTGGAATAAGAATAAGAGATAATTGGATAAAAAGTAATAGTAATTGTATTGAAACTTGAGGTACAGCAGAGCTCCACACCCTTAATCTATGGTGTGCAGAAACTCCACCGTTGAAAATACATAAGTAAAAGGTTCAGGCATGGCCGAATGGCCAGCCCCCTGAGTGATCAAGAGACCAAATAATCAAAGGCTAAACAGTCAAGAGATTAAACTGTCAAAAGATGTCTAATACAATAGTTAAATGTTCTATTTATAATAAACTAGCTCCTAGGGTTTACATGAGTAAGTAATTGATGCATAAATCCACTTCCGGGGCCCACTTGGTGTATGCTTGGGCTGAGCTTGATCAATCCACGAGCTGAGGCTTTTCTTGGAGTTGAACTCCAAGTTATGACGTGTTTTGGGCGTTCAACTCCGGATCATGACGTTTTTCTGGCGTTTAACTCCAGACAGCAGCATGTACTTGGCGTTCTACGCCAAGTTACGTCGTCAATTTCCGAATAAAGTATGAACTATTATATATTGCTGGAAAGTTCTGGATGTCTACTTTCCAATGCCATTGAGAGCGCGCCATTTGGAGTTCTGTAGCTCCAAAAAATCCATTTTGAGTGCAGGGAGGTCAGATTCCAACAGCATCAGCAGTCCTTTTGTCAGCCTTTTTCAGAGTTTTGCTCAAGTCCCTCAATTTCAGCCAGAAATTACCTAAAATCACAAAAAAATACACAAACTCATAGTAAAGTCCAGAAATGTGAATTTAACATAAAAACTAATGAAAACATCCCTAAAAGTAGCTTGAACTTACTAAAAACTACCTAAAAACAATGCCAAAAAGCGTATAAATTATCCGCTCATCACAACACCAAACTTAAATTGTTGCTTGTCCCCAAGCAACTGAAAATCAAATAGGATAAAAAGAAGAGAATATACTATAAATTCCAGAATATCAATGAATATTAATTATAATTAGATGAGCGGGACTTGTAGCTTTTTGCTTCTGAACAGTTTTGGCATCTCACTTTTTCCTTTGAAGTTTTGAATGATTGGCTTCTCTAGGAACTTAGAATTTTGGATGGTGTTATTGATTTTCCTAGTTAAGCATGTTGATTCTTGAACACAGCTACTTATGAGTCTTGACTGTGGCCCTAAGCACTTTGTTTTCTAGTATTACCACCGGATACATAAATGCCACAAACACATAACTGGGTGAACCTTTTCAGATTGTGACTCAGCTTTGCTAGAGTCCCCAGTTAGAGGTGTCCAGAGCTCTTAAGCACACTCTTTTTGCTTTGGATCACGACTTTAACCACTCAGTCTCAAGCTTTTCACTTGGACCTTCATGACACAAGCACATGGTTAGGGACAGCTTGATTTAGCCGCTTAGGCCTGGATTTTATTTCCTTGGGCCCTCCTATCCATTGATGCTCAAAGCCTTGGATCCTTTTTACCCTTGCCTTTTGGTTTTAAGGGCTATTGGCTTTTTCCGCTTGCTTTTTCTGTTTCTTTCTAATTTTTTTTCGCCATTTTTTTTCTTTTTTTTTTCGCAAGCTTTTGTTTTTCACTGCTTTTTCTTGCTTCAAGAATTAATTTCATGATTTTTCAGATCATCAATAACATTTCTCTTTGTTCATCATTCTTTCAAGAGCCAACAGTTTTAACATTCATAAACAACAAGATCAAAAGACATATGCACTATTCAAGCATTTATTCAGAAAACAAAAGTATTGTCACCACATCAATATAATTAAATTAGATTCAAGGATAAATTTGAAATTCATGTACTTCTTGTTCTTTTGAATTAAAACATTTTGCATTTAAGAGAGGTGAAAGATTAATGGATTTTATTCATAGCTTTAAGGCATGGTTACATACTAATGATCATGAAATAAAGACACAAAACATAGATAAACACAACATTAAAAACCGAAAAACAGAAAGAAATAAAGAACAAGGAATGAATCCACCTTTAGTGGCGTCTTCTTCTTGAAGGACCAACAATGTCCTTAAGCTCTTCTATGTCCCTTCCTTGCCTTTGTTGCTCCTCCCTCATTGCTCTTTGGTCTTCTCTTATTTCTTGGAGAATGATGGAGTGCTCATGATGTTCCACCCTTAGTTGTTCAACATTGTGGCTCAAATCTTCTAAGGAAGTGTTGAGTTGTTCCCAATAGTTGTTAGGAGGAAAGTGCATCCCTTGAGGCATCTCAGGGATTTCTTGATGATGAGCTTCCTCATGCATCTCTTGAGAACCGTGAGGGGTCTCTCTTGCTTGCTCCAGCCTCTTCTTGGTGATGGGCTTGTCTTCTTCAATGGAGACATCTCCTTCTATGATAACTCCGGCTGAGTAACATAGATGGCAAATAAGGTGAGGAAAAGCTAGCCGTGCCATGGGTGAGGGCTTGTCGGCTATTTTGTAGATTTCATTGGAGATGACCTCATGAACTTCTACTTCCTCTCCAATCATGATGCCATGAATCATGATGGCCCGATCCACAGTAACTTCAGATCGGTTGCTAGTAGGAATGATGGAGCGTTGAATGAACTCCAACCATCCTCTAGCTATAGGCTTGAGGTCCACCCTTCTTAGTTGGACTGGCTTGCCTTTGGAGTCTCTCTTCCATTGAGCTCCTTCCACACAAATGTCCATAAGGACTTGGTCCAACCTTTGATCAAAGTTGACCCTTCTAGTGTAGGGGCGTTCATCTCCTTGCATCATGGGCAAGTGGAATGCCAACCTCACATTTTCCGGACTAAAATCCAAGTATTTCCCCCGAACCATTGTGAGATAATTCTTTGGACTCGGGTTCATACCTTGATCATGGTTCCTAGTGATCCATGCATTGGCATAGAACTCTTGAACCATTAAGATTCTGACTTGTTGCATGGGGTTGGTTAGGACTTCCCAACCTCTTCTTCGGACTTCATGTCGGATCTCCGGATACTCATTTTTCTTGAGCTTGAAAGGGACCTCAGGGATCACCTTCTTCTTTGCCACAACATCATAGAAGTGGTCTTGATGGCTCTTGGAGATGAATCTTTCCATCTCCCATGACTCGGAGGTGGAAGCTTTTGTCTTCCCTTTTCCTTTTCTAGAGGATACTCCGGCCTTAGGTGCCATTGATGGTAATGGAAAAACAAAAAGCTTATGCTTTTACCACACCAAACTTAAAATATTGCTCGTCCTCGAGCAATAGAAGAAAGAAGAGAAGAAGAAGAAGAAGAAGAAAATATGGTAGAGAGGGAGAGAGGTGGGTTCGGCCAAGGAAAGAAGAAGGGGTGGTGTTGTGTGAAAAATGAAGTAGAATGGAAGGGTATTTATAGGGAGAGGGGGGAGGTTGTGTTCGGCTATTTAGGGTGGGAATGGGTGGGAAATTGGTTTTGAATTTTGAAGGTAGGTGGGGTTTATGGGGAAGAGTGGATGGATGTGAGTGGTGAAGGGTTTTGGGAAAGAGTGTTTATTGGGAAGAGAGATTCAGAGATTGAAGTTGTTGGGGAGTATGACATGGGGAAGAGTAAAATAGGATTAGTAGAGTGTAATTAGGATTAGGAGGTAAGGTGGGAATATGGTAGGTGGGGATCCTGTGGGGTTCACAGATCCTGAGGTGATCATGTGGGGACACAGATCCTGAGGTGTCAAGGAATTCCATCCCTGCACCAAATAGGCATGTAAATTGCCTTTGCACACCATTCTGGCGTTTAAACGCCCATTGGTGCACATTCTGGGCGTTCAACGCCCATGTAAAGCATGTTTCTGGCGTTGAACGCCAGTTTCATGCTTGTTACTGGCGTTCAGCGCCAGTTTTTCCTCTCTGGGCACATTCCTGGCGTTCAGCGCCAGAATGTTGCTTGTTTCTGGCGTTCAGCGCCAGAATGATGCTCTGTTCTGGCGTTGAACGCCAGCCAGATGCATCTTACTGGCGTTGAACGCCAGCCTGTGCGTCCTCCAGGGTAAAAATTTTTTTTCTGCTGTTTTTGATTCTGTTTTTAATTTTTATGATTTTTTTTCGTGATTCCTCATGATCATGTACCTAATAAAACACAAAATAACTATAAAATAGAATAAATTGAAATTAGATAAATGAAATTGGGTTGCCTCCCAACAAGCGCTTCTTTAATGTCAATAGCTTGACAGTGGCTCTCATGGAGCCACAAGGTGATCAGGTCAATGTTGTATAGTTGCCAACACCAAACTTAAAGTTTAGATATGGGGTCTTAACACCAAACTTAGAGTTTGGTTGTGGCCTCATAACACCAAACTTAGAGTTTGACTGTGTGGGCTCTTCTTGACTCTGAACTGAGAGAAGCTCTTCATGCTTACTCTCTTTTGTCACAGAGGGATGGCCATGTGCCTTAAACACAAGGTATTCCCCATTCAATTGAAGGACTAATTCACCTCTGTTGACATCTATCACAGCTCCTGCTGTGGCTAGGAAAGGTCTTCCAAGGATGATGCAATCATCCTCTTCCTTCCTAGTGTCTAAGATTATGAAATCTGCAGGGATGTAAAGGCCTTCAACCTTTACTAACACGTCCTCTACTATTCCATAAGCTTGTCTCAATGACTTGTCTGCCAGTTGTAATGAGAACAAGGCAGGCTGTACCTCAATGATTCCCAGCTTCTCCATTACAGAGAGTGGCATAAGATTTATCCCTGACCCCAGATCACACAGAGCTTTTTCAAAGATCACGGTGCCTATGGTACAAGGTATTAAGAACTTGCCAGGATCTTGTTTCTTTTGAGGTAGAATTTTTTGAATCCAAGTATCCAATTCATTAATGAGCAAGGGAGGTTCACTTTCCCAAGTCTCATTACCAAATAACTTGGCATTCAGCTTCATGATAACTCCTAAATATTGAGCAACTTGCTCTCCAGTCACATCTTCATCCTCTTCAGAGGATGAATAGTCTTCAGAGCTCATGAATGGCAAGAGGAGATTTAATGGAATCTCTATGGTCTCTATATGAGCCTCAGATTCCTTTGGATCCTTAATAGGAAACTCCTTCTTGCTTGAGGGACGTCCCAGGAAGTCTTCCTCACTAGGATTTTTGTGCTCCTCCTCCCTTGTGCATTCGGCCACATTGATCACATCAATGGCCTTGCACTCTCCTTTTGGATTCTCTTCTGTATTGCTTGGGAGAATACTGGGAGGAGTTTCAATGACTTTCTTACTTAGCTAGCACACTTGTTCAGAGTTCTCTGTCTGTTGCTGAGAAGATGATGGATATGGCTTGCTATTGTTTAGCCTGTTGCATCCACCATTGTTAAAGCCTTGTTAAGGCTTTTGTTGATCCTTCCATGAGAAATTTGGATGATTTCTCCATGATGAGTTATAGGTGTTTCCATAAGGTTCACCCATGTAATTAACCTCTGCCATGGTAGGGTTTTCAGGATCATAAGCTTCTTCAGAAGCTGCCTCTCTAGTACTGTTGGATGCATGTTGCCATCCATTCAAATTTTGAGAGATCATGTTGACCTGTTGAGTCAACACTTTGTTCTGAGCCAATATGGCATTCAGAGTATCAATTTCAAGAACTCATTTCTTCTGAGGTATCCCATTATTCACAGAATTCCTCTCAGAGGTGTACATGAATTGGTTGTTTGCAACCATATCAATGAGTTCTTGAGCCTCTTCAGGCGTTTTCTTTAGGTGAATGGATCCACCTGCAGAATGGTCCAATGACATTTTCGAAAATTCAGAGAGACCATAATAGAATATATCTAATATGGTCCATTCTGAAAACATGTCAGATGGACATCTTTTGGTCAGCTGCTTGTATCTTTCCCAAGCTTCATAGAGGGATTCACCATCTTTTTGTTTGAAGGTTTGAACATCCACTCTCAGCTTGCTCAGCTTTTGAGGAGGAAAGAATTTATCCAAGAAGGCTGTGACCAGCTTATCCCAGGAGTCCAGGCTATCCTTAGGTTGTGAATCCAACCATATTCTAGCTCTATCTCTTACAGCAAAAGGGAAAAGCATGAGTCTGTAGACTTCAGGATCGACTCCATTCGTCTTTACAGTCTCACAGATCTGCAAGAACTCAGTTAAAAACTGATAAGGATCTTCAGATGGAAGTCCATAAAACTTGCAGTTTTGTTGCATTAAAGCAACTAGCTGAGGTTTCAGCTCAAAGTTATTGGCTCCAATGGCAGGAATGGAGATGCTTCTTCCATCAAACTTGGACGTTGGCTTTGTGAAGTCACCAAGCATTCTCCTTGCATTATTATTATTTTCGGCTGCCATCTCCTTCTCTTGTTCGAAAATTTCTGAAAGGTTGTTTCTAGATTGTTGTAATTTAGCTTCTCTTAATTTTCTCTTCAAAGTCCTTTCAGGTTCTGGATCAATTTCAACAAGAGTGCCTTTATCCCTGTTTCTACTCATATGAAAGAGAAGAAAACAAGAAAAGAAAGAGGAATCCTCTATGTCACAGTATAGAGATTCCTTTATGTTAGTAGAAAAAGAAGGGAGTAGAAGAATGAAGAAGAATTCGGATTTTTAGATGAAGAAAGGTGAAGAGAAGTGTTAGTAATTAAATAATTAAATAGAAGAAGAAAAGAGAAGGGAGATTTCGAAAATAATTTTGAAAAAGGGGTTAGTAATTTTCGAAAATTAAAGATAAAATATAATTGAAATTAAAATTTAAAACAATTAATTAATTAAAAAGAATTTTTGAAAAGAGAGGGAGATATTTTCGAAAATTGAAGAGGGAAAAGTAGTTAGGTGGTTTTGAAAAAGATAAGAGATAAACAAAAAGTTAGTTAGTTGATTGAAAAAGATTTGAAATCAAAATTTAAAAAGATAAGAAGATAAGAAGTTAGATAAGATATTTTGAAATCAAATTTTGAAAAATATAAAATTTTGAAAAGGATAAGATAAAAAGATAAGATAAAAGTTTTAAGAAAAAGATATTTTGAAAAAGATTTAATTTTTAAAATGACTTAACTAACAAGAAACTACAAGATAAGATTCTAGAATTTAAAGATTGAACCTTTCTTAACAAGAAAGTAACAAACTTCAAATTTTTGAACCAATCACATTAATTGTTAGCTAATTTTCGAAAATTAGATATAAAAGCTAAGAAAAAGATTTTTGAAAAATAATTTTTAAAATTTTCAAAAATAATAAAAAAAATGAAAAAGATATGATTTTTGAAAAAGATTTTGAAAAGATAAGATTTTTAAAATTGAAATTTTGACTTGACTAGTAAGAAACAACTAATTTAAAAATTTTTTTGACCAAGTCAACCCAAAATTTCGAAAATTTGGAGGGAAATAAGGAAAAGATATTTTTTTTTATTTTTGAATTTTTAATTATGAGAGAGAAAAACAACAAAAATATTCAATGCATGAAATTTTTAGATCAAAATAATGAATGCATGCAAGAATGCTATGAATGTCAAGATGAACACCAAGAACACTTTGAAGATCATGATGAACACCAAGAACATAATTTTGAAAAATTTTTGATGCAAAGAAAACATGCAAGACACCAAACTTAGAAATCTTTAATGCTTGGAAAATATGAATGCAAAGATGCACATGAAAAACAAGAAAAGACACAAAACAAGAAAATATCAAGATCAAACAAGAGGACTTATCAAGAACAACTTGAAGATCATGAAGAACACTATGAATGCATGGGATTTTCGAAAAATACAAGAAAAATTTTTAAAAGCATGCAATTAACACCAAACTTAAAATTGACTCAAGATTCAAACAAGAAACACAAAATATTTTTGAATTTTTTTATAATTTTCAAAATTTTTTTGGATTTTTATTAATTTTTTTCGAAAATATAATTTGGAAGGACGAAAAATAAAAGAAAAAAATTTTGAAAAAGATTTTGAAAAGAAAATTACCTAATCTGAGCAACAAGATGAACCGTCAGTTGTCCATACTCGAACAATCCCCGGCAACGGCGCCAAAAACTTGGTGGACGAAATTGTGATTCCTTTGTTTTTCCATTTTGCACAATTGATTGCTTTTTCAACTATGTGTGGACACAACTTCATTCAGCTTAACCAGCAAGTGTACTGGGTCATCCAAGTAATACCTTACGTGAGTAAGGGTCGATCCCACAGAGATTGTTGGTATGGAGCAAGCTAAGGTCACCTTGTAAATCTCAGTTAGGCAGATTAAATTGGTTTTGGGTTTCGAAAATTAATAAATAAATAGAGAATAAAAAGGGATAGAAATACTTATGTAAATCAATAGTGGGAATTTCAGATAGGTGTATGGAGATGCTGTGTTTCTCTTGAAACTCTACTTCACTACTCACTCTTCCTTCAATCCTTCTTACTCCTTTCCATGGCAAGCTATATGTAGGGCATCTCTATCATCAATGGCTACTTTTAATCCTCTCGGGAAAATGGTCCTATGCGCTGTCACTGCACGGCTAATCGTCTGGAGGCATTACCCTTGGTTGATAGCTACATCCCATCCTCTCAGTGAAAATGGTCCAAATGCTCTGTCACAGCACGGCTAATCATCTGTCGGTTCTCAATCAGGTTGGAATAGAATCCATTGATTCTTTTGCATTTGTCATCACGCCCAGCCTTCAGGAGTTTGAAGCTCGTCACAGTCATTCAATACCGGAATCCTACTCGGAATACCACAGACAAGGTTAGACTTTCCGGATTCCCAGGATCCTACTCGGAATACCACAGACAAGGTTAGACTTTTTGGATCCTCATGAATGCCGCCATCTATCTAGCTTATACCACGAAGATTCTGTTGGGGAATCTAAGAGATATGCGCCCGGCCTAAGGTAGAACGGAAGTGGTTGTCAATCACGCGCGTTCATAGGTGAGAATGATGATGAGTGTCACGGATCATCACATTCATCAAAGTGTTGTGCAACTTATATCTTCGAATAAGAATAAGAGAGAATTGGATAAAAAGTAATAGTAATTGTATTGAAACTTGAGGTACAGCAGAGCTCCACACCCTTAATCTATGGTGTGCAGAAACTCCACCGTTGAAAATACATAAGTAAAAGGTTCAGGCATGGCCGAATGGCCAGCCCCCTGAGTGATCAAGAGACCGAATAATCAAAGGCTAAACAGTCAAGAGATTAAACTGTCAAAAGATGTCTAATACAATAGTTAAATGTTCTATTTATAATAAACTAGCTCATAGGGTTTACATGAGTAAGTAATTGATGCATAAATCCACTTCCGGGGCCCACTTGGTGTATGCTTGGGCTGAGCTTGATCAATCCACGAGCTGAGGCTTTTCTTGGAGTTGAACTCCAAGTTATGATGTGTTTTGGGCGTTCAACTCCGGATCATGACGTTTTTCTGGCGTTTAACTCCAGACAGCAGCATGTACTTGGCGTTCAACGCCAAGTTACGTCGTCAATTTCCGAATAAAGTATGGACTATTATATGTTGCTGGAAAGATCTGGATGTTTACTTTCCAATGTCGTTGAGAGCGCGCCATTTGGAGTTCTGTAGCTCCAGAAAATCCATTTTGAGTGCATAGAGGTCAGATTCCAACAGCATCAGCAGTCCTTTTGTCAGCCTTTTTCAGAGTTTTGCTCAAGTCCCTCAATTTCAGCCAGAAATTACCTGAAATCACAGAAAAATACACAAACTCATAGTAAAGTCCAGAAATGTGAATTTAACATAAAAACTAATGAAAACATCCCTAAAAGTAGCTTGAACTTACTAAAAACTACCTAAAAACAATGCCAAAAAGCGTATAAATTATCCGCTCATCAATATGGTTAAGTGGACTAAATAGAATCTTTGATTAGTTTAAGTATCCAACTCAACCTATATCAACTAAATCACAAACTATGCAACCTAACTTCCCATTCCTTTTTTATACACATTCATGCATCTTTTTCATCCAAATCCACATATGCATTTCTTATTCATTCATTTTTTTTCTTTTTGGGAGACCTTTGTCCCCTTTTATTATTTCTTTTTTCATCATTTTATTTTTATTTTATTTTTTTTCATTTTTTTCTATTTCTTTTTTCTTTTCCTATGACAAATGCATATGGTTAAAGCAAATTCATACATGAATGTGCATCCATTTTCCAAATTTTTCAATAAAATACCCAAAATAAAATTTTTCTCTACCAATGCTCCCCAAAATTTCCCCTACACTTAAATGAAAGACACTCCTCCACCTAAGCTAATCAAGGATACAAGTGAAGGTAAATAATGGTTTTTCGCTTAAGGTTGTAATGTGCTAATATAAAAAATAAAGGGGTAAATAAAGCACAAAGGAGTTAACAATGGTAGATGCAAAACACACAATGAACAAAAGTTGTGGTTAAGTAAGCTTTAATCAAAGATGGCCTTAATCATGCTCAATGCATTCAAAACATCAATCATTGGAAATAAAGAATCAAGCAAATCTAAGATCGCAATCATAGAAGGAGCATAACACACAATGAACAAAAGTTGTGGTTAGAATGTGTAACCACTCATTAAAACTCAAAAACTCACAAGGTATTTTGTTCTATCTCTCTTTTATGTTCCATAAAAATCATTCAACCAAGTTTAAAAGCAATTTTCCAAATCAATTCAATAGAATGCCATAAAACAAAATTCTTGAAAATTTTTGTTATTTTTCACCAAAATTATTTCCTATATGTATGTATGTATGTTGTGATGGATGCAATTTTTCAAAAATTTCCTAGTTCTCCTCCTAATTTTCAACATCGCAAAAACTAACATGAACAATTAGGACAAAATTGAACTAGGAGCTATACTATTCACATCATCCAATCACAACTTCTATCTATAAGTTATATATCATGCAAAAGATGCAAAATTTAATAGATATAAACTATGAATAAACTAAGATATATGTACTAGAGGGAAAATGCAATGCAACAATAAAAAACACTCCAAATATCTACAAGAAACATAATAAGAAGAAACAAAAAAATGTACAAAGTGTTCGGGAAAAGCAAGTTTACTCCCCAAAAAATGGTGAATCCTCCCCCATACTTAAGCGTTGCACAGTCCTCCGTGCACGATCATAATACGGGGAGAATGTCTCTAAGCACTCCACCTTTAGCTAGAAGATGCAGGGGCTCGGGTTGCATGGAAATTGCCAAGTCCAATGAATGCTCGGCACCTCCATCCTCGGCGTCCTCCTCCTCTCTCGGCTCCTTGCCTTTATGTCTTATCATCAAAAATAATGAATGAAGTATAATCAGGAATCATAGGGCAAGTAGCACAAAAAGGTAAAGGAGGGAGCAAGTACATTGTATACTTGGAGCTAAAAGAAAACAAACAAGGATCTAATTGAGGAAGTTCGCATAGTAGTGTGGGATGATAAAATAACCCATGTTTGTATTCCAATTATACGCGCAGTTAGAACACACACAACAGCCAGTTAAAATTGCATCCACACAATCAAAGAGTAAGCATGAGTTCCTCAACTAAATGGCCTAAGATGCAACTAAGAGATGAGCATCAACTAAAGACAAGCAAGCTTAGGCAATTACAACAAAAGTGAATCTAATTTAGGGGCTATTGGATATTGAAATTGTGGAAGTGAAAGCGCAAAGTTAATGTAAAATAGCACAACAGACAATAACCAATGCAACGATGAAAAGAAAATTACTTATTCATCCTTAGGAATAATCAAATAATCACATGTAAAAGGTGCTTGTTACAAAAGGTGACACGTCTTGATAAGAATCAAATCAAGTCAACTAAAAAAAAAATGCAAAGCATTAACAAGGAACAAATACCTTGTTATGTGATTATATTGACTTAAAAACCATATTGAACAAGAAATCCAGTTCAATTCACTAAATTCAATATGCACTTGTTACAAATTGCACCAAATAAGAGACAAAAACTCAATTTCTAAATCGATTTGGCACTAGTAACTCAAGACAATGAACAAGTACAAAATTCTGATGCGTGAGCATCTTTCCTATCTTTTTTCTAGTGAATTTGCATCTAATTTTTTGAGTTTAAAAAAGAATTAATTATCTTTTAACCAATATGGATGCTACTTTGAGTCTTTTGCAATTTTGTTTATTTTAGGTAGCATTCAGCTGGATTTGATGGAGTTTCTGCAGCACAAGAATCAAAGGAGATGGCAGCGAGGAGCGATGTGTACGCGTGACTGACGCGTACGCGTGATTTGGAGCTTTCCATGGTGATGCGTGCACGTGACTGACGCGTACGCGTGATTTGAAGAATTGCACAGTAACGCGTGCGCTTACCCGACGCGTCCACGTAACTTGCAAAAAGACCATCAACGCGTACGCGTGACTGACGCATACGCGTGAGATGCGCCACGTGTTGAAAAAATAGAAAAACGCTGGGGGTGATTTCTAGGCTGTTTTGACCCAGTTTCCAGCACAGAAAACATAGAGTAGAAGCTGCAGAATGGACAAAACAAGTGATCCCCACCCATCAACTGAAGACTTGCTGATTATTCTGATTTAAATTCAAATATTTTTTTTAGGAAAAGATATTATTTTAGTTTTAGAAGATAGATTTTAAATTTATTAGGATTAGATATAAAAGGATATGCAACATTGAACTTTTCATTGAATTCCAGACTACCAAAATACATTTTATCAGAATCCTTATTTTCTTCTCTGAACCATGAGCAACTAATCCTCCATTGTTAAAGTTAGGAGCTCTGTCTATTTGTATGGATTGATTTTATTGCTTTTTCTATTTTAATTCATGTATGGATTTATAATTTAAGAATTGTTGTCGCTCTTCATCTTATGAATTTGGGTGGAACGGAAGTATGATCCTCTTTCTATTTGAGTTCTTATATAACTTGAAAAAGCTCTTTACTTGAACAACAGCTTGAAAACATATTCTCCTAAATTTTAATTATTTGGATTTAACAGGATACGTGACATATAATCCTTTTATTTTTGGGTAATTAGAGTTTTTGTGGCATATAAACTGGAATTTAATCATCACCCTCTAATTGGAATTAATTGACCAAGGAATTGGTTGTTGATGAATTTTAGAGGAGACTTGAAAGATCTAAGGAATTAGGGTCTAGTCACATATAGTTTGTCATAAATTACATCTTACATGATTAAAATAGTTAGTAAGAGAAGTTAATCCAGAAAAATAGATAACTCTGAAGCCTTAATTGTTTTCTCCAATATTTTATTTTCAACTTGTTTACTTGTGTGCCTGCCTTCTGATATTTTCAACTTAAACCTTTTGAACATCCAAACACTATTTTCTGCTTGCCTAACTAAGTAAATATTTAAACCATTGTTGCTTAATCTATCAATCCTCGTGGGATCGACCCTCACTCACCTGAGGTATTACTTGGTACAACCCGGTGTACTTGCCGGTTAGTTTGTGGGTTATAAAATACCGCACCAAGTTTTTGGTGCCGTTGCCGGGGATTGGTAGTGATTAACAACTATTAGTTGTTTGATTGCTTAGATTAGGCCTTTTATTTTTATTTTTATTTTTATTTTTTATTTAAATTTTGTTTTAAATATTTTTGAAATATATATATATTAAAAAATTTTAATAGCACTAATAATTTTAGTAATTTCTGAAATTAAGTTTGGTGTTTCCTAGTTCAGGTTACCTCACTGGGAATTCTCTGCACTCTGACGTAGAGAGTTCCATATTTTCTTGTCTTCTGTTTGTTTATGCGTAGGAACAGAGAGAAAGAACATCTTTTAGACTTTGATCCTGAACCTGAAAGGACTCTCAGGCAACGTTTACAATAAGCAAGACTTTACAAGGCTGCAGAATCCATTATGGATCCTAATGATGCTGCTAATTCCCATGTGGCAAATCCGAATGGGAATGAGCAATAAAAAAAGTACTTGGCTCTTGCTCTACTCCTACTGCAGATCTATATGGAAAAAGCATTGTGGTGCCTCCTATAGCTGCGAGCAACTTTGAGTTGAAGCCACAACTGGTCACCCTGGTGCAACAAAACTGCCAGTATCATGGTCTTTCCCATGAAGACCCAAATCAGTTTATTTATAGTTTCCTGTAAATCTGTGATACTGTGAAGACAAATGGAGTAAACCCAGAGGTGTACAAACTCATGCTCTTTCCATTTGCTCTGAGAGATGGAGCAAAGCTATGGCTAGATTCTCAACCCAAGGGGAGTTTGGATACTTGGAACAAGGTGGTTACTGAGTTTCTCACTAAATTTTTCCCACCAAAGAAGCTGACTAAGCTTAAGGTGGAGGTTCAGACCTTCAGACAGAAGGATGGTAAAACTCTGTATGAAGCTTGGAAGAGATACAAGCTACTAACTAGGCAATGCCCTCCAGACATGTTCTCCAAATGGACATGTTCTCCAATCCCAAAATAACATTATAATCATTCAAAAGTACACAATTCTTAATTAGAATGCCAAACAAGGATAGAATCTAACACATATGATCGCGACAACATATGTATTAAACAAAAAGTTTATCTAGGCATTTTGTCAAGCACATGGAGTGCAATGCACATATTCTTCAAATTAAAGCCAAAATTCAAGTATCAACAACCCATAGATCCAAAAAATGAACACTTCCAATTCAACAAACGAACGAGGAAGCAAGACTTAACCTAGATTACCAAATTTAAATAATGAAAATGAAAATTAAGCAAGCAAGGAAATAAAACAAAGATTAACACAAGAAAATTAAAAAGTTGAAGAATGAAAAAAAAATATAGGGAAGAGTTGCACTTGTGTTAGCCACAACGAGGCTCACGGCGGCGAAGCTTCGCCAGAGAAGAGAAGAAAAAGAAAGAATGAAGAAGAAATGAAAGAAAGAAGAAGGAGAAGAAGAAGAGAAGAGAAGAAATAGAGAGAGAGAGAGAGAGAGAGAGAGAGAGAGGGGGAGGGGGTAGTGGTGGTGGTAGCTTTGGCAGCAGCGGTAGTCACCGGAAGAAGGGGCTGGGCAGTGTTGAAGGGTAGGATGGGTGAATAAGGAAGAAAGAAATGGGATGGGAAGTGAAGGTAGAATAGGGCACCCTTCCTGATTAATGCCCAGAACGCAACCTGTGCATACACACAAGGACGTATGCGCTGATACGCAAAAACTCGTCTCTCAACAAATTTTCTACCAGCAAGTGCACCGGATTATCATCAAGTAAAACTCACTATAGAGTGAGGTTGAATCCCACAGGGATTGGTTGGTTGATCAATGTTAATTGGGGAATTTTTCTAGTTAAGCTGAATCAAAATTGAATTGAGATTTCAGAATTTAAATTGACAGGAAACTTAAAACGCAAGAAATGTAAATAACATAAAGGTAAATGGTAGAATTTAAATGGCAGAAAGGAAATTGCATGAAATTAAAGTGCGGAAGCTTAAATTGCAAGAAATTAATGGGACTGGGGATTAAGCATGAAATTAAAGAGCAGAATATAAACAGAATGGGTGAGATCAGAATAGAGAATTCATTAGGTGTTAGGAGATATTGAACTCCCCAGATCAAATCATTCTCATCTCTTCCTCAATCAATGCATTCATTTACTTTGCTTGGCAATCTTAGGTGATATGATCCCAATGTCTTAGCTCACCAATCTCTCTAAGCTTGAACAATTGTCCAATGTCATGATTTAATTGCTCATGGGAAGAGATGAAGTTCGGTCACTGATTATACTACACAAATTCATAGATCTAAGTATTGGTAAGATTACATGTCACGATATCCATCCAAACCCCAATCTAATCCAATGTGAGAAAGTGTTTATAGCATAAATTTTTCATCCCTCTCTCAAGGATCAGAGGAATTCCAATTATGGATAGCTTCTCTATTAAGACAACTATCCAATTGAATTAAGATCGAAAGCTTTCTAGCAAAAATCAAGAGAAAAGAAAGAAGAAAAAGATGAAAACTATTATTGATCCATTGAATTACAATAGAGCTCTCTAACCCAATGAAATGAGTTTAGTTGTTCATAGCTCTCAAAATGGAAATCAGAAATTGAAAATACATTATAGCAAAATCAAATTACAGAGAAAAGGGAATTCTGCACAGTAACAATACTCCCAAAGTGTGTAAAAGTCCTATTCTACTTAAACTCTAAACTATTTATACACTTTCTTCAATTGATCTTCAAATCATCTAAATTAGGCATTTGACCTTTGTTGAAGTTGATTGGATTGGGTTCCGATGCTGTTGAGGAGAGATAGGTGCTTGATGAGCGGATAATTTGTATGCTTTTTGGCATTGTTTTTAGTATGTTTTTAGTATGATCTAGTTATTTTTAGTATATTTTTATTAGTTTTTAATTAAAATTCACTTTTCTGGACTTTACTATGAGTTTGTGTGTTTTTCTGTGATTTCAGGTATTTTCTGGCTGAAATTGAGGGATCTGAGCAAAAATCTGATCCAGAGACTCAAAAGGACTGCAGATGCTGTTGGATTCTGACCTCCCTGCACTCGAAGTGGATTTTCTGGAGCTACAGAAGCCCAATTGGCGCGCTCTCAACGGCGTTGGAAAGTAGACATCCTGGGCTTTCCAGCAATATATAATAGTCCATACTTTGCCCAAGATTTGATGGCCCAAACCGGCGTTCAAAGTCACCTCAAGAAATTCCAGCGTTAAACGCCGGAACTGGCACCTAATTGGGAGTTAAACGCCCAAACTGGCACTAAAGCTGGCGTTTAACTCCAAGGAGAGTCTCTACACGAAAATGCTTCATTGCTCAGCCCAAGCACACACCAAGTGGGCCCGGAAGTGGATTTTTATGTCATTTACTCATCTTTGTACACCTTAGGCTACTAGTTATCTATAAGTAGGACCTTTTACTATTGTAAAAAAAAAGAGAGACTTTGGGTAGCTATCTTCGTTTTATGCTATCTTAGATCATTGGGAGGCTGGCCATTCGGCCATGCCTAGACCTTATGCTTATGTATTTTCAACGGTGGAGTTTCTACACACCATAGATTAAGGTGTGGAGCTCTGCTGTATCTCGAGTATTAATGCAATTACTATTGTTCTTCTATTCAATTCCGCTTGTTCTTTGTCCAAGATATCACTTGTTCTTCAACTTGATGAAGGTGATGATTGACGCCCATCACCATTCTCACCCATGAACAAGGTGATTGACAACCACTCTTGTTCTACAAGCATCTGAGGCTTAGTGAATATCTCTTGGATTCCTGATAACACGATGCATGGTTGATCGCCTGACAACCGAGTGCTCGCCTGACAAACGAGCCAGCCATTCCGTGAGATCAGAGTCTTCGTGGTATAGGCAAGAACTGATGGCGGCATTCAAGAGAATCCGGAAGGTCTAACCTTGTCTGTGGTATTCTGAGTAGGATTCAATGATTGAATGACTGTGACGTGCTTCAAACTCCTAGCAGGCTAGGGCGTTAGTGACAGACGCAAAAGTATCAATGGATATTATTTCGGCCTGAACGAGAACCGACAGATGATTAGCCTATGCTGTGACAGAGCATTAGGGACGTATTTTCACTGAGAGGATGGGAGGTAGCTGCTGACAACAGTGAAACCCTACACGAGCTTGCCATGAAAAGGAGTAAGAAGGATTGGATGAAGGCAGTAGGAAAGCAGAGAGACGGAAGGGAAGGCATCTTCATACGCTTGTCTGAAGCTCTTACACCAATGATATACATAAGTATCACTATCTTTATCTTTTATGTTATTTTCGTTCATTACCATATACATTTGAGTTTGCCTGACTAAGATTTACAAGATGACCATAGCTTGCTTCAATGCTGACAATCTCCGTGGGATCGACCCTTACTCACGTAAGGTATTACTTGGACGACCCAGTGCACTTGCTGGTTAGTTGTGCGAAGTTGTGTAATGCCATGGAATTGAACCACCAAGTCTTTTGGAGTTCATGACCAGGGATTATGAGAGTTGTGAAAAGTATTGTTCACAATTTCGCGCACCAGTGCTCAATTGTGCATTCTGATGTAAACGTTGGAGTCTACGTTTGAGGAGTTAGGTTGAGGAGTCCCTTTCTTGTTCCGTCAAAAAATTGGGTAGAAAGTAGAGTGATTCTCTTTGTACTCAATTTTAATCTATCTTTTTTATTTCTATTTCAATTTCAATGTATATTTTTTATTCAATTTCAAATCTTGTCTTGTTTATCCTTTTATGAAGAGTTCAAGTATTATTTAGAAGATATTAGTTTACATATTTAGAATATTTTAATTTAATTTGATGTATGTTGATTTTGTTTATTTAATTACTAGTTTGGGTCTTACGTTTATGGGTTTTAGGGTTTTTCTTTGTTTTAACCTAATAAAATGTTATAAATACCTCATAAATTAGGATAGTCATAGTATAGAATTTTTAGAGGTTTCAAAACCCCTTTTTGGTTTCGTGATGAAACCATGGTGTGGACAATTGAGGTTAAGAAGTCCCTCTCTTGTTGCATCGGGGAATTGGATAGAAGGTTGAGGAGTCCCTTTGATTCAATTTCCAAATTATGGCATTGACAAGTTTGGTTGAGGAGTTCCTTTCTTGTTGCGTCAAGAAATTGGGTAGAAAGTAGAGTGATTCTCTTTGTACTCAATTTTAATCTATCTTTTTTATTTCTATTTCAATTTGAATGTATCTTTTTTATTCAATTTCAATTCTTGTCTTGTTTATCCTTTTATGTTCCGTATCAAATCCTATCATCGCCATAACCACAACTATAATAATTATGATGAGTCAATCTCGCTTAGTTAAGCCCTAACATCGAGGAGTAGGTCAAGCAAGCATAATTGACCTTAATCCATAAGTCCTAGCTAACTTACTGATGAAGAGAATTCTTGTATGGTTCGGAAAATTAGCAAAACAATGTATTCGTTGGTAGTATAGTCCAAACCAACAAATAATCCTCTATCAAAGTTTAATTTTCAAATCAAAATATAATCGAGATCAGGAGTACTTCAACCTTGGGTCGTTCTCCCTAAGAAGCAATTGAAAGTGTTATTCTTTCAGTTGTGGAGTCAAAAAGGGTTTTGAAATCAAGAAATGAAATATTAAAAGAACTAAGGAATCAAAGAACTAAGGAATGAGCAAAGTAAAGAGAAACAAGATTAGAAACTAGTGAAAATGCTATAAATGCAATAAAGCCTTGACTTGGGATTGAGAGGATCTAAGGAATCCTATCATTGCCATAACCTCAACTATGGTAATTATCATGAGTTAATCTCGCTTAGTCAACCCTAACCATCGAGGAGTAAGTCAAGCAAGCATAATTGACCTTAATCCATAAGTCCTAGCTAACTTACCAAAATAGTTGATAAAAAGCTAGCGTCAATGGAAACAAGAGTCAACTAACTCCCCCAGAATCACTACTAAATGTTGGACATTATGACTCTAGTATCCTAGGAACTCAAATCCCAAGCCAAGGTGTGAGAACATATTCAAATTCTAAGGTTGGCATTTTCACAAACACGTTGTGTGCATAAAAGTAAAACATAGAAAATTTCAAAGTGAAATGGAAAACTACAACTAACTATCAACAAAACCAAACATAAATAAGCAATCAAACATAAAATTCATTGATCAAAACTTTAAGAACACTAAATTGCAAATATGAACAAAGTATCTTGAACCAAAGGAAATGAAAGTAAAAGTGCTATAATTAAAGAGATGGTTAAGAGTACTTACAAAAGATGAGCAAAATCTAAGGTTAAAGCTTGCTATAAAATGCTACATGAAAACTACATAAACCCTAGGAGAGCATTCTACTCTACACTACTCCTACTCCTAATTACTATGCTAAAAAGTGTAAAATGAGGCCTTCTACTCTAATACCTTCATACGGCTTCAATCCCCCTTAATATAGCACTTCATTTTAGCCTTCCAGCCTTCTAAAATGGGCCAAGAGCCTTCAGAAATCGCACAGCACGTGTTTCATTAATGAAATCATGTGCAGGGTCCTGTGCGTACGTACACTTTGCTGAAAATTGACCTGTGCGTACGCATAGGTGCTTGTGCACACGCACACATAGAAATTCTTTCTTGTGCGCATGCACATTTACTTGTGCACACGCACACTCCGCTGTGTGTGTTTTTCTTTGTTTTCTTCATGTTTTCTCCCTTGTATATACTTTCTTCCACTTTTGGCTATCCATTCTTGCCTAATTGACATGAAATCACTCAACAAACATGTCATAGCATCAAATGGAATAAAAGTGGAATTAAATTGCTCAATTTAGGCACAAAAATGCATGTTTTCACATTTAAGTCCAAATTAGGGATCAAACACAAAGTATGCTATTTTCGTGCTTAAGTGTGAGTTTATGTGATGAAATCCATCCAAATCACGCCAAAATATATCAGAAAATATGGACTCATCAATTCTCCCACACTTAAATAATAGCATGTCCTCATGCTAAACCAACAAGGAGAATGATCAAAAAGGGGTGATCAACTTATTGAATGAAACTACCTATATGCATGCAAGTATGTATATACTATCTATACCTATATATCTATCTATAATATCTATATGAAATTGGTGAAAACAAATAATCAAATTCCCAAGCAAGTATAGACAAATAGGGCAAAGTGAGGAATTAATCCAATGCAACCAAAATCTAAAGAATTGATTCAACTTATCAAAATGAAACAACTCGCAAGAATACGTGATAAGAGGCATGGAAACATAGAATCGAGTAATTGAACCCTCACTAGGTGTGTATACACTCTCATCACTCGGTGTTTAGGATTAATTCACTCAAATCTCCTCTAATCATGCTTTCATGGATTTGCTTTTCATCTAACAATCAACAAACATTTGATGTATGTATGCAAGTATCATGAGGTCTTTAGAAGGTTGTAATAGGGTTGGGTAAGGGTAAGATGAATATATGCCTAAGTGGACTAAAAGATTGAATCTTTGATTAGCTTAAGTATCCAACTCAACCTATATCAATCAAATCACAAAAATGCATTCTAGCCCCCTCCCCCCCATTACTTCTTTTTACACACATTTATGCCTTAGTTTCTATTCAAAACACATATTCATTTCTTATTCCAAAATTTTTTTCTTTCTTTTTTTTCTTTATGATAACTTTTGTCCCATCTTATTACTATATTTTTCTTTCATTTCATTTTTTTCTTTTGTTTTTTTCCTTTCTATTTATTTTTCTTTTTCTATGACAAATGCATACGGTTAAAGCAAATTAAAACATGAATGTGCACCCATTTTCCAAATTTTTCAATAATTACCTAAAACAAAATATTTCTTCTACCAATGCTTCCCAAAATTTCTCCCACACTTAAATGACACACTCCTTAACCTAAACTAATCAAAGATACAATTCAAGGTAATTTATGGTTTTCTACTTAGGGTTGTGATATGCTAACAATTAGAATAAAGGGGATTAAGAGGCTCCAAAGGGTTAACAAAGGTAGATGCAAGGGTAAGTCCATATGGGCGAGTGAGTTTAATTCAAAGATGGCTTCAATCATGCTAAATGCATTCAAGACATCAAACATCAGAAATAAAGAATCGAGCAAACCAAGATCACAATCATAGAAGAGATATAGCACACAATGAACAAAAATTGTGGTTATAATGTGTAACCACTCATTATAAGCCCAAAAACTCACAAGGTATTTTGTTCTTTACTCTTCTATGTTCCAAGAAGAATCATTCAAGCAAGTTTGGAAACAATTTTCAAATCAATTCAATAGAATGCCCTAAAACAAAATTCTTGAAAAATCCTTGTTGTTTCTCACCAAAATTATTTCCTATATGTATGTGTGATGTTGTGATGGATGCAATATTTTTTTTCAAAATTTCCTAGTTCTTTTTCTGATTTTCAACAAGTAAAAAGTAACATGAACAATTAGGATCAAAATAACTAGGCATATGCTATTCACATCATCCAATCACAATCCATATCTATACTATATACCAGGCAATATAAAGGTGCAAAAATGCAACATGCAATAACTAGAAATAAACTATGCATAAGCTAAGATATATATATATATACTAGAATAAAATGCAATGCAACAATCAAAAGCACTCTAAATATCTACAAGAAACATAATAAAAAGAAACAAAAATAAAGTGCGAATTGTTCGGAAAAGAAAGTTTTTACGCCCCAAAATTGCGAATCCTCCCCCACACTTAAGTGTTGCACGGTCCTCCGTGCATGAACACAATCCGGGGAGAATGTCTCTAAGTTCCTCCACCTTCGGTTAGCGGATACGGGGGCTTGGGTTGTGTGGAATTACCAAGTCCAAAGCATTGTCGGCATCTTCGTCCATGGTGTTCTTCTCCTCTCCCGATTCCTTGCCATTATGTCTCATCTTCAAAAAGAATGAATAAAGTATAATTAAGAATCATCAGGCAAGTAGCAGAAAAAGGTAAAGGAGCAATAGATGAGCATCAATTAAGGACAAACAAACTTAGGCAACCACAACAAGAGTGAATTGAGTTAGGAATTATTGGATATTGAAGTTGTGCAAGTGAAAGAGCGAAATTGATATAAAATAGCACAACAAACAACAACCAATGCAATGATGAAAAGAAACTACATATTCATCCTTAAGAATAAGACAATAATCATATGGAAAGGTGCTTGCTACAAAAAGTGACAAGTTTTGATAAAAATCAAGTCAAGTTAACTCAAACAAATGCAAAGCATTAACAAGGAGCAAATACCTTGTGATGTGATTATATTGACTTAAAAATCATGATAAACCAGAAATTTCATTCAATTCACTAAATTCAATTTGTACTTGTTAAAAATTTCACCAAAAGAAGTCAAATGTCACTTTTCAAATCAATTTGGTGCTAGCAACTCAAAGCATTAAACTAGTACATTATTGAAAACCCAATCCAAGATATCTTCATAATCATTCAAAAGTGCACAATTCTTGATTAGAATGCCAAACAAGGATATAGTCTAACAAATATGGTTGCGACAACACATGCATTAAAAAAAAGTTCATCTAGGCATTATGTCAAACACATGGAGTGCAGTGCACATATTCATCCAATCCAAGCAAAAATTCAAGCATGAACAACCCATAAGTCAAAAATTGAACACTTGCAATGAAACAAACAAACAAATGATTAAGTTAACTTAAACTAAATAACCAAAATTAATTAAAAAAGATAAAAATTAAGCAAGCAACTAAATATAATCAAGAAGGTTAAAACAAGAAAATTAAAAAGATGAAGGATAGAAAAGAGAGGGATAGGCAACAGTGGCACGTGTGTTAGCCGCTGCGAGGCTCACGACGATGGAACTTCACCGGAGAAGAGAAAAAAGAGAGTAGAAAGAAAGAAGGAGGAAAAAAAGAAGAAAGAAGGAGAAAAGAGAAGAGAGAGAGAGAGAGAGAGAGAGAGAGAGAGAGAGAGAGTGGTGGTGGTGGTTCTGGCGGCTCCGGTGGTGGTTCCGGCACCTCTGGCAGTGATCGGACGGCGATGTGGTGGTTGCTGAAAGAAGGGGGTGGGTCTGGATAGGGAGGTAGAAGAAGAAAAACGGAAAGAAGAAAGGGGTTGAGGAGTGGCGTAACAGGGAAGCTTTCAAATTACTGCCCAGGATGCGCTCGTGCGTACGCACAGGTATGTGTGCGTAGGTGATGGGTGGAAATTTGATTCCAACACCAAAACTCACCGGCAAGTGTACCGGATCGCATCAAGTAGTAATAACTCACTTAGATTGAGGTCGATCCCACAGGGATTGATGGATCAAGCAACTTTAGTGGGTGATTAGTTTACTCAAGCTAACATTGGTGAATTGGGTGAAATTGAGCAATAGAAAGTAAATTGCAGAAAGTAAATTAGACAGAAACTTAAAGAACAAGAAATGTAAAGAGCAAGAAAAGTAAAATTGTATCAGATCTAACTTGCAGGGAAATAAATTGACAGAATCTTAAATAACAAGAAATGTAAATTTCAGCAGATGTAAAGGGAATTTGGGTGCAGGGAATTTAAAGAAAGCAATATATCAAGACTTAAAGCAATTGCAGAAGATGTAAATGTACAGAAAAGTAAATTTAGACCAAAGAAAGCTCAAATGTAAAGTTGCAGAGAGTAAATCAGCAAAGAGGCAGAGAATTTAAATTGTAGAGAAACCAAACTCAGCTCAAGCAAAATGTAAATGTGCAGAGAAGAAATTGCAGAAGAGAATTGTAGAGATTGAAAGTGCAAAAGTGAAATTGAATTCAAGATTAAAATGTAGATAGTGCAGAGAAGAAAAAGTGTTTCAAGAGAGCCTTCTACTCTAATTTTACTCCTACTGCTCCCTATTGGAGCCAACCTCCCTAATAAAATGAAACTGATGCTTTTTTATAGGCTTTACAAAATGAAAATGAAATTGAAATTGAAAACAAATTACAAATTAAATGAAATTCCTAATCTAGCTTGTTCATGTGCCTTTGAGTGATGATGTGGGCTTTGCTTGCTTTGGATTTGAAAAGAGATGGGTCCGGTTGGCCTTGGTTCAATTGGTTTGGAGCATAGGTCAAGATTGCTTGGTTCAAGTTGGTTGGAGGAATGGGGACCTTCTAGGAGAGCGCTCAGTTAAAAGAGAGAGCGCAACACTCCCCTTGCCTTGGGCCTTCAATTTGTTGCATGCCTTGTGTAGCGCTCAGTTGAATCAGCTCACGCAGCGCCCTTGCTTTGAGTGGAGGCTCCCAATTCGAGCCCTCTTGAATGCATTTGTGGCCAATTTCCTTGGCCCAAGTAGAGTAGCACTCAGTGAAGAGAAATAGTGCAGCGCCCTTTTGCTTTGAGTGTGGGACTCCACTTCGAATCCTGGTGAATGCATTTGTGCCCAATTTCCTTGGCCCAAGTAGAGTAGCGCTCAGTTGAGGAAATTAAGGTAGCACCCTTTGTTTGTGGAAGGCCCCTTTTGCTTTCCTTATGTCTCCCCCTTCGAGCCTCGGTGAATGCATTATGTGTCCTTTTTCTTGCTAAGCCTTGTAGCATTTTTTTATGCCTCATGTGCAAGGTTCGAACCATGGTGAAGCCATTTTGGCTAATTTCCTTGCCAAAGCTTTGTGTTGCTCCTTCCTTGTTAGCACAAGGTTCGAACCTTGGCTCCACCTTTCCTTGACATTGCCTTGCTTTCTTTTTCATGAGGAGCCCAATAAAGTTAATAAAGCTAACTGAGCGCTATTGATTTTGCCTTGTTCTCTTTGCTTCCTTGGGCGCTCAGTTAACTCTCTCAACGCAGCGCTATGCTTGTTGTGCCTTGGTGCTTCCACTAGCGCTCAAATAGAAAGCACAACGCTCAATTAGTGAGCGCTGATCCCTTGCTTCCTTGATGCGTGATGCTTTTGTGCCTTGGGTCACGCTTTCCAAAGCGTGGCCTAAGTTCCAAAGCGTGCTCCACTTCAAAGTGTGCCCCAAAATTCTTTTTTTTCTCCTTTTTAGCTTATTTTGTGCTCTTTTTGCTTCTTTTTCCACTTATTTCCTACAAAATTTATAAAATCAAAAGATCAAGGAAATATACCATTTAAACACAAAAGAATGCAATATTTAAGCACTAATTATCAATTTCTTGTATGAAAAAGCATAGAAAAATATGACATGATGAGATGTCATCACAACACCAAACTTAAACCTTGCTTGTCCCCAAGCAAGAAAAGAATCATGTAATAGAGATTGATAATCCAAGGTATGAAGAATAGCAACTCAAGGTTCATGGTTGGCTAGTTTTCTATGCATGCCGCAATCACAAAAAGACTTATAAATGATTGATGCTTCTATCTAGCTCATTTTATGAAATCTTTTCCTTATATTTCTTCCTTGAAATAAGCTTTTCATTTTCTTATTAGCTTCTCCTTTTGGGTGCTTTGCCCCATAAGTTGATAACAAAACTACGACTCTAAGTGCTTTGTTTTCAAGTATTACCACATGATACATAAGCAGCACAAGCATTTAATTACAGGACTTCTTTAAGCTCACTTGTTTCTTTTCTTTACTCTCTAATCATTGATGCTCAGATCCTTGAGCTTTGAGGGAGTGCATTTGCACTTTGAGCCTAACCTTGACTCTAAGTGTTTTGTTTTCAAGCTTTTTGCTTGATACATAAACACCACAAGCACTTAACCATTGAATTATCATTGGTACTCAAAGCCTTCAGCTTTCTCATTCTTTCCCTTTTTCTTTTCTTGTCTTAACTTGTAATTGCTTCTTCAAGGTTTTCATGATTTCAAAAGATTCCACAAAATGTCCCAGATAAAAAACTCAATTAAATCAAATCTAATGCAATTGAGCAACAATTAATTATGCTAGCCTTCCAATACTTGTATGCACATGTGATGACTTACATCATCTACCCTTTTTCTTGCATAAAAAGGACCATAAAAGAGGCATAATCTCATTTGATCATTGCAATTCATGCCTTAATTGATGAATATCATAGTACATTGCTTTGAAATGAGTTTGTGTTGGATTTTAGGTGGAGAAGACATCAAAAATGGGAAATAAAACAACAAAACAAGTGGGGCGTGTGAAGCAGGCGTGCCACTTGGAACAAACGCTACAAAAATGTATTGGCATGGAACGCCAGAAGCTGGGCGTGGCACGCTGGTACAACATTCCAAAGAGCAAAAATGAAGACCATCAAAGGGGTGCGGCATGCCAGAAGTAGGGCGTGGCACGCCAATTCGTTGCTAAAAGAACCATCACTATGGCGAGCCACTTTGTGTCGAAGGCATAGCACGCCAGCCCCATAGTTCACTTAGGCGTGCCACTTGAGGACCAAGGCGTGGCACGCCAAGCTTATGAGACCCACAAGTGAATGGGCGTGCCACTTGAATAACAAGGCATGACACGCCAGTGAAAAAGGAAACAATGCAAAAGCTAGGCATGCCACTTGGTATCGAAGGTGTGGCACGCCAGCTCAAGAAGTCCCACAAAGGCGTGCCACTTGAGTGATGAGGCGTGGTACGCCAGCACCTGAGGAGGCCAAATAAAGCTGGGCGTGTCACTTGGTATCGAAGGCGTGGCACGCCAGCTCAATCATCTCACTTTAGCGTGCCACTTGAACATCCAGGCATGGCACGCCAACCTCTGGGACCATGGCAAATAAAAGGTGTGACACGCTAGTCTCATGGCGTGGCACGATGGTAGTGTTTTCCAGAGGAGGAATTAAAGGGCCAGTGAACTCAGGCGTGCCACTTGTGAGATAAGACGTGGCACGCCAGCAAGAAGATGAAGCAAATGAAGGGCATGACATGCCAGTCTCATGGTGTGGCACGCTAGTAGTATATTCCAGAGAGGAAGAAGAGGAGCCAATGAACTCAGGTGTGCCACTTGGATGACGAGGCGTGGCACGCCGACAAGCGGGTGAAGCTTTGGTGCACGAAATTGTGATCATCAACAATGACGCCAAAAACTTAGTAGCGCTCTCAAACGTGAATCACACATAGCCACAACTCCGCACAACTAACCAGCAAGTGCACTGGGTCCTCCAAGTAATACCTTACGTGAGTAAGGGTCGATACCACAGAGATTGTTGGTATGAAGCAAGCTATGGTTACCTTGAAAATCTCAGTCAGGCAGATAATAAATATTATTGAGTTTTAGAATAGTAAATAAAGCAGGAAATAAAGATAGAGTTACTCATGTAATTCAATGGTGGGAATTTCATATAAGTGTATGGAGATGCTTGTCCCTCTTGGATCTCTACTTTCCTACTGCCTTCCTTCAATCCTTCTTATTCCTTTCCATGGCAAGCTGTATGTAGGGCATCACCGTTGTCAATGGCTACATCTTATCCTCTCAGTGAAAATGGTTCAAATGCTCTATCACAGCACGGCTAATCATCTGTCGGTTCTCGATCATGTTGGAATAGAATCCCTTGATTCTTTTGTGTTTGTCATCACGCCCAGCAATCGCGAGTTTGAAGCTCGTCACAGTCATTCAATCCCGGAATCCTACTCAGAATACCACAGAAAAGGTTAGACTTTCCGGATTCCCATGAATGCCGCCATCAATTCTAGCTTATACCACGAAGATTCTGATTAAGGAATCCAAGAGATATGCACCCGGTCTAAGGTAGAACAGAAGTGGTTGTCAGTCACGCGTTCATAGGTGAGAATGATGATGAGTGTCACGGATCATCACATTCATCATGTTGAAGTGCAACGAATATCTTAGAATAAGAACAAGCGGAATTGAATAGAAAATAGTAGTAATTGCATTGAAACTTGAGGTACAGCAAAGCTCCACACCCTTAATCTATGGTGTGTAGAAACTCCACCATTGAAAATATATAAGTGATGAAGGTTCAGGCATGGCCAAATGGCCAGCCCCCAAACGTGATCAAAAGATCGAAAAATACAATCCAAAGATGTAACGTGGTCAAAAGACACCGAATACAATAGTAAAATGTCCTATTTATACTAGACTGGCTACTAGGGTTTAAAGAAGTAAGTAATTGATGCAGAAATCCACTTCTGGGGCCCACTTGGTGTGTGTTTGGGCTGAGCTTGAGCTTTACACAAGCTGAGGCTTCTTTTGGAGTTGAACGCCAAGTTGTAACGTGTTTTTGGCGTTCAACTCTGGTTCGTGACGTGTTTCTGGCGTTTGACTCTAGAATGCAGCATGGAATTGGCGTTGAGCGCCAGTTTACGTCATCTAGTCTCGAATAAAGTATAGATTATTATATATTGTTGGAAAGCTCCGTATGTCTACTTTCCAACGCCGTTGAGAGCTCGCCATTTGGAGTTCTTTAGCTCCAGAAAATTTATTTCGAGTGCAGGGAGATCAGAATCCAACAGCATTAGCAGTCCTTTGTCAGCCTTTTATCAGAATTTTGCTCAGGTCCCTCAATTTCAGCCAGAAATTACCTGAAATCATAGAAAAACACACAAACTCATAGCAAAGTCCAGAAATGTGAATTTAGCATAAAAACTAATGAAAACATCCCTAAAAGTAGCTAGATCCTACTAAAAACTAGCTAAAAACAATGACAAAAAGCCTATAAATTATCCGCTCATCACAACACCAAACTTAAATTGTTGCTTGTCCCCAAGCAACTGAAAATAAATTAGGATAAAAAGAAGAGAATATACTATAAATCCCAAAATATCAATGAATATTAATTCTAATTAGATGAGTGGGACTTGTAGCTTTTTGCCTCTAAACAGTTTTGGCATCTCACTTTTTCCGTTGAAGTTTAGAATGATTGGCATCTCTAGGGACTTAGCATTTCAGATAGTGTTATTGATTCTCCTAGTTAAGTTGATTCTTAAACACATCTACTTTTATGAGTCTTGGCCGTGGCCTTAAGCATTTTATTTTTCAGTATTACCACCGGATACATAAATGCCACAGACACATGACTGGGTGAACCTTTTCAGATTGTGACTCAGCTTTGCTAAAGTCCTCAGTTAGAGGTGTCCAGAGCTCTTAAGCACACTCTTTTTACTTTGGATCACGACTTTAACCACTCAGTCTCAAGCTTTTCACTTGGACCTGCATGCTACAAGCACATGGTTAGGGACAGCTTGATTTAGCCGCTTAGGCCTGGATTTTATTTCCTTGGGCCCTCCTATCCATTGATGCTCAAAGCCTTGGATCCTTTTTACCATTGCCTTTTGGTTTTAAGGGCTATTGGCTTTTTCTGCTTGCTTTTTCTTTTTCTTTCTAATAATTTTTTTTTGCAAGCTTTTGCTATTCACTGCTTTTTCTTGCTTCAAGAATCAATTTCATGATTTTTCATATTATCAATAGCATTTCTCTTTGTTCATCATTCTTTCAAGAGCCAACAATTTTAACATTCATAAACAACAAGATAAAAAATATGCACTATTCAAGCAATCATTCAGACATAGTTACTACATACTAATGATCATGAAGAATTCATGGAATTATTTATAGCCTTAAGACATAGTTACTATATACTAATGATCATGAAGTAGAGACACAAAACATAAACACACATATAGCATAGAAAACGAAAAACAAAAAAAATGAGAACAAGGAATGAATCCACCTTAGTGATGGTGGCGCTTTCTTCTTGAAGAACCAATGATGTCCTTGAGTTCTTCTATGTCTCTTCCTTGCCTTTGTTGCTCCTCCCTCATTGCTCTTTGATCTTCTCTAATTTCATGGATAATGATGGAGTGCTCTTGATGTTCCACCCTTAATTGATCCACATTATAACTCAAATCTTCTAGAGAAGTGTTGAGTTGTTCCCAATAGTTGTTGGGGAGAAACTGCATCCCTTTAGGCATCTCCGGGATTTCTTGGTGATGAGCTTCTTCATGCGTCTCTTGGGATCCATGAGTTGGCTCTCTTGTTTTCTCTATCCTTTTCTTAGTGATGGGCTTGTCCTCCTCAATGGGGATGATGACTCCAGCTGAGTAACATAGATGGCAAATAAGATGAGGAAAAGCTAGCCTTGCCAAAGTAGAGGGCTTATCGGCTATTTTGTAGAATTCATGAGAGATAACTTCATGAACTTCTACTTCCTTTCTAATCATGATACTATGGATCATGATGGCCCGATCCACAGTAACTTCAGATCGGTTGCTAGTGGGGGTGATGGAGCGTTGGATGAACTCCAACCATCTTCTAGCCACAGGTTTGAGGTCCAGTCTTCTTAGTTGAACCGGCTTGCCTTTGGAGTCTCTTTTCCATTGAGCTCCTTCTACACATATGTCCATAAAGACTTGGTCCAACCTTTGATTAAAGTTGACCCTTCTAGTGTAGGGGCGTGCATCTTCTTACATCATGGGCAAGTTGAACGCCAACCTTACATTTTCTGGACTAAAATCTAAGTATTTCCCCCGAACCATTGTAAGATAGTTCTTTGGATTTGGGTTCATTCTTTGATCATGGTTCCTAGTAATCCATGCATTGGCATAGAACTCTTGAACCATTAAGATTCCAACTTGTTGGATGGGGTTGGTTAGAACTTCCCAACCTCTTCTTTGGATCTCATGTCGGATCTCCGGATACTCATTTTTCTTGAGCTTGAAAGGGACCTCGGGGATCACCTTCCTCTTGGCCACAACATCATAGAAGTGGTCTTGATGGGCTTTGGAGATGAATATTTCCATCTCCCATGACTCGGAGGTGGAAGCTTTTGTCTTCCCTTTCCCTTTTCTAGAGGTTTTTCCGGCCTTAGGTGCCATCAATGGGAATGGAAAAACAAAAAGCTTATGCTTTTACCACACCAAACTTAAAATATTGCTCGCCCTCGAGCAAGAGAAGAAAGAAAAGAAGAAGAAGAAGAGAAAAGATGGAGGAGAGTAAAGGAGGTATATTCGGCCAAGGTGTAGAAGAGGGGGTTGTGTTGTGTGAAAATTAAGGAGAATGGAGGGGTTTATATAGTGAGGGGAGAGGTAGTAGGTTCGGCCATTTAGGGTGGGTTTGGGTGGGAAAGAAATTTTGAATTTTGAAGGTAGGTGGTGTTTATGGGGAAGAGTGGATGGATGTGAGTGCTGAAGGGGGTAATTAGGAAGAGAGATTGAGGTGATTGGTGAAGGGTTTTGGGGAACAGTGTTTATTGGAAATAGAGGATGAATGTGGAGAAGAGGGGAGAATATGGTAGGTGGGGATCCTATTGGGTCCACAGATCCTGAGGTGATCCTGTGGGGTCCACAGATCCCGAGGTGTCAAGGATTTACATCCCTTCGCCAATTAGGCATGTAAAATGCCTTTGCATGCAATTCTGGTGTTTAAACGCCGAACTGATACATGTTCTGGGCGTTCAACGCCCATGTGTAGCATGTTTCTGGCGTTGAACGCCAGTTCCATGCTTGTTTCTGGCGTTCAGTGCCAGCTCTCCTCAGGGTGCATTCCTGGCGTTTGAACACCAGGGTGTTGCTTGTTTCTGGCATTCAACGCCAGATCCATGCTCTGTTCTGGCGTTGAACGCCAGCCAGATGCTCCTTACTGGCGTTTAAACGCCAGTAAGTCCTTCCTCCAGGGTGTGATTTTTCTTCTGCTGTTTTTAATTTTAATATTTTTTTCGTGACTCCACATAATCATGAACCTAATAAAACATAAAAGAACAATAAAATAAAAAATAAAATTAGATAAATAAAAATTGGGTTGCCTCCCAATAAGCACTTCTTTAATGTCAATAGCTTGACAGTGGGCTCTCATGGAGCCACACAGGTGATCAGGTCAATGTTGTAGACTTCCAACACCAAACTTAGAGTTTGGATGTAGGGATTCAACACCAAACTTAGAGTTTGGCTGTGGCCTTTCAACACCAAACTTAGAGTTTGGTTGTGGAGGCTTTGTTTGACTCTGTACTGAGAGAAGCTTTTCATGCTTCCTCTCTGTTGTTAAAGAAGAAGATCTTTGAGCCTTAAACACAAGGTAGTCCTCATTCAATTGAAGGACTAATTCTCCTCTGTTAACATCTATCACAGCTCTACTGTGACTAGGAAAGGTCTTCCTAGGATGATGCATTCATCCTCCTCCTTCCTAGTGTCTAAGATTATGAAATCAGCAGGGATGTAAAGGCCTTCAACCTTTACTAACACGTCCTCTACTAATCCATAAGCTTGTCTTATTGACTTGTCTGCCATTTGTAATGAGAACATGGCAGGCTGTACCTCAATGATCCCCAGCTTCTCTATTACAGAGAGTGGCATAAGATTTATGCCTGACCCTAGGTCACACAGAGCTTTCTCAAAGGTCATGGTGCCTATGGTACAGGGTATTAAGAATTTCCCAGGATCTTGTTTCTTTTGAGTTAAAGTTTGCTGAACCCATGTATCAAGTTCACTAATGAGCAAGGGAGGTTCACCTTCCCAAGTCTCATTACCAAATAACTTGACATTCAGCTTCATGATGGCTCCTAGATATTGAGCAACTTGCTCTCCAGTTACATCTTCATCCTCTTCAGAGGAAGAATAATCTTCAGAGCTCATGAATGGCAGAAGGAGATTTAATAGAATCTCTATGGTCTCTATATGAGCCTCAGATTCCTTTGGATCCTCAATAGGGAACTCCTTCCTACTTGAGAGACGTCCCATGAGATCTTCCTCATTGGGATTCGCATCCTCTCCCTCTTCCTTGCATTCGGCCATATTGATTATATCAATGGCCTTGCACTCTCTTTTTAGATTTTTTTCAGTATTGCTTGGGAAAGTACTAGGAGGAGTTTCAGTAATTTTCTTACTCAGCTGGCCCACTTGTGCCTCCAGATTTCTGATGGAGGACCTTGTTTCATTCATGAAATTTAAAGTGGCCTTAGACAGATCAGAGATTAAATTTGCTAAGTTAGAGGTATTCTGTTCATAATTCTCTGTCTGTTGCTGAGAAGATGATGGATAAGGCTTGATATTGCTGAGCCTATTTCTTCCACCATTATTAAAGCCTTGTTGAGGCTTTTGTTGATCCTTCCATGAGAAATTTGGATGATTTTTCCATGATGAATTATAGGTGTTTCCATAAGGTTCACCCATGTAATTTACCTCTGCCATTGCATGGTTCATAGGATCATAAGCTTCTTCTTCAGAAGATGCCTCTTTAGTACTGTTGGATGCATTTTCCCATCCATTCAGACTTTGAGAAATCATGTTGACTTGCTGAGTCAACACTTTATTCTGAGCCAATATGGCATTCAGAGCATCAATTTCAAGAACTCCCTTCCTCTGAGGCGTTCCATTAATCACGGAATTCCTCTCAGAAGTGTACATGAATTGGTTATTTGCAACCATGTCAATAAGTTCTTGAGCCTCTGCAGGCGTTTTTTTTAGGTGAATGGATCCACCTGCAGAATAGTCCAGTGACATCTTAAGAAACTCAGATAGACCATAATAGAATATATCTATCATGGTCCATTCTGAAAACATGTCAGAAGGACATCTTTTGGTCATCTGTTTGTATCTTTTCCAAGCTTCATAGAGGGATTTACATCTTTTTGTTTGAATGTCTGAACATCCACTCTAAGCTTGCTCAGCTTTTGAGGAGGAAAGAACTTAGCCAAGAAGGCCGTGACCAACTTATCCCAGGAGTCCAGGCTATCTTTAGGTTGAGAATCCAACCATGTTCTAGCTTTGTCTCTTACAGCAAAAGGGAAAAGCATGAGCCTGTAGACTTCAGGATCTACTCCATTAGTCTTAACAGTTTCGCAGATCTGCAAGAACTCAATTAAGAACTGGTAAGGATCTTCTGCTGGAAGTCCATGAAACTTGCAGTTCTGTTGCATTAGAGCAACTAATTGAGGTTTCAGCTCAAAATTGTTTGCTACTATGGCAGGAATTGAGATGCTTTTTCCATCAAACTTGGACGTAGGTGTGGTATAATCACCAAGCATTCTTCTTATATTATTGTTGTTAGGTTTGGCTGCCATCTCCTTTTCTTGTTCAAAAATTTCAGCAAGGTTGTCTCTGAATTGTTGTAATTTAGCTTCTTTTAGTTTCTTCTTCAGAGTCCTTTCATGTTCTGGATCAGCTTCAACAAGAATGCCTTTTTCCTTGTTCCTGCTCATATGAAAGAGAAGAGAATAGAAAAAGAAGAGGAATCCTCTATGTCAGAGTAAAGAGGTTCCTTATTGTTAGTAGAAGAAGAAAGGGAATAAGAGTGAAGAAGAATGAATAGTCTGAATAAAAGGTAAAGGTAGGGGCAGTGATTTAAGATGAAGAGAGGTGAAAAGAAGTGTTAGTAAATAAATAAATAAATAAAATAAGATGAGAGAGAGAAATTTTCGAAAATAAATTTTGAAAAGGAGTTAGTGATTTTCGAAAATTAAGATAAGAAATAAAATTAAAATTCAAATTTAAAATAATTAATTAAATTAAGGATAATTTTGAAAAAGGGGGATTTTCAAAAATTAGAGAGGGAGAAGTAGTTAAGTTGTTTTGAAAAAGATAAGAAACAAACAAAAAGTTAGTTGGTTAGTTGAAAAAGATTTGAAATTCAATTTTGGAAAGATAAGAAGATAAGAAGATATTTTTGAAATTAAAGTTTTTTTTTGAAAAAGATAAAATTTTTGAAAAAGATATGATATAAAAGATATGATAAGAAGATAAGATAGAAAAGATATGGTTGAAAAAGATTTAATTTTTTAAAATTAAAATTAATTACTTAACTAACAAGAAACTAAAAGATAAGATTCTAGAATTTAAAGATTGAACCTTTCTTAACAAGAAAGTAACAAACTTTAAATTTTTGAACCAATCACATTGATTGTTAGCATAATTTTCGAAAATAAAGATAAAATTAAGAAAAAGATTTTTGAAAAATAATTTTTAAAATTTTCGAGAAATAGAAAAAAAATGAAAAAGATATGATTTTTGAAAAAGATTTTGAAAAGATAAGATTTTTAAAATTGAAAATTTGACTTGACTTACAGGAAACAACTAATTTTAAAAAATTTTTGACTAAGTCAACCCAAATTTTCGAAATTTTGAGAGAAAAAAGTCAAAGATATTTTTTTTTATTTTTGAATTTTTAATGATGAGTGAGAAAAACACAATTATGACCCAAAACATGAAAATTTTGGATCAAAACACATTATGCATGCAAAAACACTATGAATGTTAAGATGAACACCAAGAACACTTTGAAGATCATGATGAACATCAAGAACATATTTTTGAAAAAAAAATTTGATGCAAAGAAAACATGCAAGACACCAAACTTAGAAATCTTTAATGCTTAGAAAATATGAATGCAAAGATGCACATGAAAAAAAACAAAAGACACAAAAAAATAAAACATCAAGATCAAACAAGAAGACTTACCAAGAACAACTTGAAGATCATGAAGAACACCATGAATGCATGAATTTTTCGAAAAAATGCAAGAACAATATGAATATGCGATTGACACCAAACTTAAAAATTGACTCAAGACTCTAACAAGAAATACAAAATATTTTTGGTTTTTATGATTTTATGATTTTTTTGGATTTTCTTTTATATTTTTTGAAAAACATATAGGAAAAAGAAAGTAATGAATCCAAAGTCCTCAATCAAAATCCTGTGAATTAGCCAAGGCTTAATAGCCAGCCAAGCTAAAACATGTTATATGAAACTCTAGGATTCATTCTTGAAAACTCTGAAAATTTTCGAAAACAGGTGAGAAATTTTGAAAAATATTTTTGAAAACTTTTTGAAAAGAAAATTACCTAATCTGAGCAACAAGATAAACCGTCAGTTGTCCATACTCGAACAATCCCCGGCAACTGCGCCAAAAACTTGGTGCACGAAATTGTGATCATTAACAATGGCGCCAAAAACTTAGTAGCGCTCTCAAATGTGAATCACACTTAGCCACAACTCCGCACAACTAACCAGCAAGTGCACTGGGTCGTCCAAGTAATACCTTACGTGAGTAAGGGTCGATCCCACGGAGATTGTTGGTATGAAGCAATCTATGGTTACCTTGTAAATCTCAGTCAGGCGGATAATAAATATTATGGAGTTTTAGAATAGTAAATAAAGCAAGAAATAAAGATAGAGTTACTCATGTAATTCAATGGTGGGAATTTCAGATAAGTGTATGGAGATGCTTGTCCTTGTTGGATCTCTGCTTTCCTACTGCCTTCCTTCAATCCTTCTTATTCCTTTCCATGGCAAGCTGTATGTAGGGCATCACTGTTGTCAATGGCTACATCCCATCCTCTCAGTGAAAATGGTCCAAATGCTCTGTCACAGCACGGCTAATCATCTGTCGTTCTCGATCATGTTGGAATAGAATCCCTTGATTCTTTTGCATTTGTCATCACGCCCAGCAATCGTGAGTTTGAAGCTCGTCACAGTCATTCAATCCCGGAATCCTACTCGGAATACCACAGAAAAGGTTAGACTTTCTGGATTCCCATGAATGCCGCCTTCAATTCTAGCTTATACCACGAAGATTCTGATTAAGGAATACAAGAGATATGCGCCCGGTCTAAGGTAGAACGGAAGTGGTTGTCAGTCACGCGTTCATAGGTGAGAATGATGATGAGTGTCACGGATCATCACATTCATCATGTTGAAATGCAACAAATATCTTAGAATAAGAACAAGCGGAATTGAATAGAAAATAGTAGTAATTGCATTGAAACTTGAGGTACAACAGAGCTCCACACCCTTAATCTATGGTGTGTAGAAACTCCACTGTTGAAAATACATAAGTGATGAAGGTTCAGGCATGGCCGAATGGTCAGCCCCCAAACATGATCAAAAGATCAAAAAATTCAATCCAAGGATGTAACGTGGTCAAAAGACACCGACTACAATAGTAAAATGTCCTATTTATACTAGACTAGCTACTAGGGTTTACAGAAGTAAGTAATTGATGCAGAAATCCACTTTCGGGGCCTACTTTGTGTGTGTTTGGGCTGAGCTTGAGCTTTACAGGAGCTGAGGCTTCTTTTGGAGTTGAACGCCAAGTTGTAACATGTTTTTGGCGTTCAACTCTGGTTCGTGACGTGTTTCTGGCATTTGACTCCAGAATGCAGCATGGAACTGGCGTTGAGTGCCAGTTTATGTCATCTAGTCTCAAATAAAGTATAGACTATTATATATTTCTGGAAAGCTCTAGATGTCTACTTTCCAATGCCATTGAGAGCTCGCCATTTGGAGTTCTTTAGCTCCAGAAAATCCATTTCGAGTGCAGGGGGGTCAGAATCCAACATCATTAGCAGTCCTTTGTCAGCCTTTTATCAGAGTTTTGCTCAGGTCCCTCAATTTCAGCCAGAAATTACCTGAAATCACAGAAAAACACACAAACTCATAGTAAAGTCTAGAAATATGAATTTAGCATAAAAACTAATGAAAACATCCCTAAAAGTAGCTAGATCCTACTAAAAACTACCTAAAAACAATGCCAAAAAGCGTATAAATTATCCGCTCATCAAGCTTTAAGAAGGACGTGGCACGCTAGACCCTGAGCGTGCCACGCTGGTACAAATTTCCAGAAGCATAGAGATAAGGAAGATGACCTTGGGCGTGCCACTTTGGCTCGAAGGCGTGGCACGCCAGGTTACTTGGCCATTTAAAATGTCCTGGGCGTGCCACTTAGGCTTGAAGGCATGGCACGCCAGGGGTAAAGCAGAGGATGGCGTGCCACTTGAATGGAGAGGCGTGGCACACCAAATCAGAAACAGAAGGAGCGTGACACGCCAGAGAAGCGCCAGTCACACGCCAGCTGGAAGATTACGTTTGTTGTGTTTCTTTTCCCTCTAAATTGTAATTTTCTTTTCACTTTTGTCATTTTCTTTTATTTTCTAGATCTAGGAGTAGTATAAATACCCTTGAAAGTACTAGAAAAAGGGGGTTAGCAAGTCAGAGAGTTTAGTTTTGGGGATTTCACTTTTTAGTTTTCACACTTCATCTCTTCCATCTTTTGTACTTTCTCTCTGAGCTATGAGTAGCTAAATTCCCTCTCAATGAGAGAGGGAGCTCTATTGTACTTGATGGATTAATGATAGTAAATTTCTTCTTCTCTTCATCTTCTCTTTGATTTGCTAGAAGGAATTTTGATTTTCATGCTTAGTGTTCAATTAACTTGGAAAATAGATTCAATGCAAAATGGGTTTCATGGGAACCTTGGAAAAGGAAACCTGAAACCATGCTAGAAATCCCTTCTCACACTTGAGTAGAATCTGGGTTTTGGTGTTTGGATATGGTGACATACAATCCTCCCTCTACCTGGACCTATGATGATGTGTGATATAATTAGGGACCAAGCATATCTCTTTTAATGAGCAATTAGACCAAGGAATTGGCTATTGATCAAGATCTGAGAGATTGAGTCACCAAGGGATTGGGGCTCAATCAATCATGATTGCTAACAGGTCAATGAGTTGCATGATTGAAGAGGATATGAGCTGGATTTAATCCAAAGAGACAATATCTCCTGATCTCAATGAATTCCCCCATTCTTATCTCTCCCATTCTTTTATAGCTTTACTTACATTCTGCAAAATCACATTCCCCTTTACATTCCTGTTATTTCCATTTCTACATTTTATTGCTTTCTTTTATTCCTTTGCCATTTATGTTTCTGCCATTTATAATTCTGCACTTACAACTTATTCTGTTGAGCTTGACTAATTCACCAATTAATTAAAATTGCTCAAATCTACCAGTCTCTGTGGATACGATTCCACTCCACTATGGGTTAATACTTGATGATAATTTTGGTACGCTTGCCAAGAGCAGATTCATCAATATTATTGGGAAAGGGTAGTGAATTCCGCCCATCAAGTTTTGTGGCGCCGTTGCCGGGGATTGATTTGAATTTGACAATGATTAAACTGATTGGAGAGCTAGATTAAGCATTTTTTTATTTTTTATTTTTTCTCCTTAATTGTTTTCTTATTCATTTCCTAGTGTAACCTTTAAATTCCTTTCTAATCTCTGTTTTTCTTTCTTGTCTTTTTGAGATTTCTTTAGCTATTCGTTGTTTATACTTTCACTCTTCTAACAGTTTGATTAATTGCATCACTCAAGCTAATCACTAATTTTAACTAAGGAGATTCCTTCACTTGCTCTTTTCTTGTTGTGTGTTGACTGTATGACAAGTAGAAGAGGAGAGACTTCATCCTCTTTTGATAGTCAATCTGAGAAAACCTTCCTTATATTGATGAGGGAGGCTAGAGGCAAGGGTATAGTTGGAGAAGAACTAGTAGAAGAAGATCTAACGACCACCATGGAAGACTAAGTGCACGAAGATGTTGGAGGAGGAGCTGGAAATCAAGCTGGGCAACATAGGATAGTTGGTGGACGAAATTGTGATCAACAATATTAGCTCTTTGGTATGTGCACAAAAACATTAACTCAGCACTTTCTTTCCACAATCTCGTTCAACTAACCAGCAAGTGT
Organism: Arachis stenosperma; assembly: GCF_014773155.1. NCBI lineage: Eukaryota > Viridiplantae > Streptophyta > Magnoliopsida > Fabales > Fabaceae > Arachis > Arachis stenosperma. The sequence goes on from NC_080379.1 coordinate 83,064,262, forward strand.
ACTGGGTCATCCAAGTAATACCTTACGTGAGTAAGGGTCGATCCCACCGAGATTGTTGGTATGAAGCAAGCTATGGTCACCTTGTAAATCTCAATTAGACAGATTAAATTGGTTTATGGGTTTCAAAAATTAATAATAAATAGAAAATAAAAAGGGATAGAAATACTTATGTAAATTAATAGTGGGAATTTCAGATAGGCGTATGGAGATGCTGTGCTCCTTTTGAATCTCTACTTTCTCATTGCTTTCATCCAATCCTTCTTACTCCTTTCCATGGCAAGCTGTATGTAGGGCATCACCATCATCAATGGCTACTTTCAATCCTCTCGGGAAAATGGTCCTATGCGCTGTCACTGCACGGCTAATCGTCTGGAGGCATTACCCTTGCTGATGGCTACATCCCATCCTCTCAGTGAAAATGTTCCAAATTCTCTGTCACAGCACGGCTAATCATCTGTCGGTTCTCAATCAGGTTGGAATAGAATCCATTGATTCTTTTGCGTTTGTCATCACGCCCAGCCTTCAGGAGTTTGAAGCTCGTCACAGTCATTCAATTCCGGAATCCTACTCAGAATACCATAGACAAGGTTAGACTTTCCGGATCCCCATGAATGCCGCCATCTATCTAGCTTATACCACGAAGATTCTGTTGGAGAATCTAAGAGATATGCGCCCGGCCTATGGTAGAACGGAAGTGGTTGTCAATCACGCGCGTTCATAGGTGAGAATGATGATGAGTGTCACGGATCATCACATTCATCAAAGTGTTGTGCAACGTATATCTTGGAATAAGAATAAAAGAGAATTGAATAGAAAGTAATAATAATTGTATTGAAACTTGAGGTACAGCAGAGCTCCACACCCTTAATCTATGGTGTGTAGAAACTCTACCGTTGAAAATACATAAGTGAAAGGTTCAGGCATGGCCGAATGGCCAACCCCATAAAACGTGCTCAATGGCCTCCTAAGATGAAGAATAAAACAAAATTGAAACCAAAGATGAAACGTGGTCAAAAAGACGTCTAATACAATAGTTAAATGTCCTATATATACTAGACTATCTACTAGGGTTTACATGAGTAAGTAATTGATGCATAAATCCACTTCCGGGGCCCACTTGGTGTATGCTTGGGCTGAGCTTGATCTATCCACGAGCTGAGGCTTCTCTTGGAGTTGAACTCCTAGTAATAACGTGTTTTGGGCGTTCAACTCCGGATCATGACGTGTTTCTGGCGTTTAACTCCAGACAGCAGCATGTACTTGGCGTTCAACGCCAAGTTACATCGTCAATTTTCGAATAAAGTATGGACTATTATATATTGCTGGAATGCTCTGGATGTCTAGTTTCCAACGCCGTTAAGAGCGCGCCATTTGGAGTTTTGTAGCTCCAGAAAATCCATTTCGAGTGCAGGGAGATCAGATTCCAACAGCATCAGCAGTCCTTTTGTCAGCCTTTTTCAGAGTTTTGCTCAAGTCCCTCAATTTCAACCAGAAATTACCTGAAATTATAGAAAAACACACAAACTCATAGTAAAGTCCAGAAATGTGAATTTAACATAAAAACTAATGAAAACATCCCTAAAAGTAGCTTGAACTTACTAAAAACTACCTAAAAACAATGCCAAAAAGCGTATAAATTATCCGCTCATCACAACACCAAACTTAAATTGTTGCTTGTCCCCAAGCAACTGAAAATCAAATAGGATAAAAAGAAGAGAATATACTATAAATTCCAAAATATCAATGAATATTAATTCTAATTAGATGAGCGGGACTTCTAGCTTTTTGCTTCTGAACAGTTTTGGCATCTCACTTTTTCTTTTGAAGTTCTGAATGATTGGCTTCTCTAGGAACATAGAATTTTGGATAGTGTTATTGACTTTCTTAGTTAAGCATGTTGATTCTTGAACACAGCTACTTATGAGTCTTGGCCGTGGCCCTAAGCACTTTGTTTTTCAGTATTACCACCGGATACATAAATGCCACAGACACATAACTGGGTGAACCTTTTTAAATTGTGACTCAGCTTTGCTAGAGTCCCCAGTTAGTGGTGTTCAGAGCTCTTAAGCACACTCTTTTGCTTTGGATCATGACTTTAACCACTCAGTCTCAAGCTTTTCACTTGGACCTTCATGACACAAGCACATGGTTAGGGACAGCTTGGTTTAGCCGCTTAGACTTGGATTTTATTTCCTTGGGCCCTCCTATCCATTGATGCTCAAAGCCTTGGATCCTTTTTACCCTTGCCTTTTGGTTTTAAGGGCTATTGGCTTTTTCTGCTTGCTTTTTCTTTTTCTTTCTATTTTTTTCGCCACTTTTTTTTTCGCAAGCTTTTGCCATTCACTAATTTTTCTTGCTTCAAGAATCAATTTCATGATTTTTCAGATCCTCAATAACATTTCTCTTTGTTCATCATTCTTTCAAGAGCCAACAGTTTTAACATTCATAAACAACAAGATCAAAATTATGCACTGTTCAAGCATTCATTCAGAAAACAAAAAGTATTGTCACCACATCAATATAATTAAACTAAATTCAAGGATAAATTCGAAATTCATGTACTTCTTATTCTTTTTGAATTAGAAACATTTTTCATTTAAGAGAGGTGAAGGATTAATGGATTTTATTCATAGCTTTAAGACATGGTTACTACACACTAATGATCATGAAGTAGAGACACAAAACATAGATAAACACAACATAAAACCGAAAAACAGGAAGAAATAAGAACAAGGAATGAATCCACCTTTAGTGGCGTCTTCTTCTTGAAGGACCAACAATGTCCTTAAGCTCTTCTATGTCCCTTCCTTGCCTTTGTTGCTCCTCCCTCATTGCTCTTTGATCTTCTCTTATCTCTTGGAGAATGATGGAGTGCTCATGATGTTCCACCCTTAATTGTTTCACATTGTGGCTCAAATCTTCTAAGGAGGTGTTGAGTTGTTCCCAATAGTTGTTGGGAGGAAAGTGCATCCCTTGAGGCATCTCAGGGATTTCTTGATGATGAGCTTCCTCATGCATCTCTTGAGAACCGTGGGGGGTCTCTCTTGCTTGCTCCATCCTCTTCTTGGTGATGGGCTTATCCTCTTCAATGAGGATGTCTCCTTCTATGATAACTCCAGCTGAGTAACATAGATGGCAAATAAGGTGAGGAAAAGCTAGCCTTGCCATGGTGGAGGGCTTGTCGGCTATTTTGTAGATTTCATTGGAGATGACCTCATGAACTTCTACTTCCTCTCCAATCATGATGCTATGAATCATGATGGCCCGATCCACAGTAACTTCAGATCGGTTGCTAGTGGGAATGATGGAGCGTTGAATGAACTCCAACCATCCTCTAGCCACAGGCTTGAGGTCCAGTCTTCTTAGTTGAACTGGCTTGCCTTTGGAGTCTCTCTTCCATTGAGCTCCTTCCACACATATGTCCATAAGGACTTGGTCCAACCTTTGATTAAAGTTGACCCTTCTAGTGTAGGGGCGTTTGATGAGCGGATAATTTATACGCTTTTTGGCATTGTTTTTAGGCAATTTTTAGTAAGTTCAAGCTACTTTTAGGGATGTTTTCATTAGTTTTTATGTTAAATTCACATTTCTGGACTTTACTATGAGTTTGTGTGTTTTTCTGTGATTTCAGGTAATTTCTGGCTGAAATTGAGGGATTTGAGCAAAACTCTGAAAAAGGCTGACAAACGGACTGCTGATGCTGTTGGAATCTGACCTCCCTGCACTCGAAATGGATTTTTTGGAGCTACAGAACTCCAATTGGCGCGCTCTCAACGGCGTTGGAAATTAGACATCCAGGGCTTTCCAGCAATATATAATAGTCCATACTTTATTCGGAAATTGACGACGTAACATGGCATTGAACGCCAAGTTCATGCTGCTGTCTGGAGTTAAACGCCAGAAAAACGTCATGATCCGGAGTTGAACGCCCAAAACACGTCATAACTCGGAGTTCAACTCCAAGAGAAGCCTCAGCTCGTGGATTGATCAAGCTCAGCCCAATCATACACCAAGTGGGCCCCGGAAGTGGATTTATGCATCAAATACTTACCCATGTAAACCCTAGGAGCTAGTTTATTATAAATAGAACATTTAACTATTGTATTAGATGTCTTTTGACCACGTTACATCTTTGGTCTCAGTTTTGTTTTATTCTTCATCTTAGGAGACTATTGATCCCGTTTTAGGGGGCTGGCCATTCGGCCATGCCTGAACCCTTTACTTATGTATTTTCAACGGTGGAGTTTCTGCACACCATAGATTAAGGGTGTGGAGCTCTGCTGTACCTCAAGTATTAATGCAGTTCTATTTTCTTTTATTCAATTCACTCTTATTCTTATTCCAAGATATTCATTCGCACCCAAGAACATGATGAATGTGATGATTAGATAACCCTCATTATCATTCTCACTTATGAACGCACGTGATTGACAACCACTTCAGTTCTACATGCAACAGAGCTTGAATGTGTATCTCTTAGATTCCCCAACAGAATCTTTGTGGTATAAGCTAGATAGATGGCGGCATTCATGAGGATCCGGAAAGTCTAAACCTTGTCTATGGTATTCCGAGTAGGATTCTAGGATTGAATGACTGTGACGAGCTTCAAACTCCTGAAGGCTGGGCGTGATGACAGGCGCAAAAGAATCAATGGATTCTATTCCAACCTGATTGAGAATCGACAGATGATTAGCCATGTGAGTGACAGCCGCAGAGGACCATTTTCACTGAGAGGATGGGATGTAGCCACTGACAACGGTGATGCCCTACATACAGCTTGCCATGGAAAGGAGTAAGAAGGATTGAGTTGAAGCAGGAGGATAGCAGGCGTCCTTGAGCATACAGTATCTCCATTCGCTTATCTGAAGTTCCCACCAATGAATCTGCATAAGTATTCTATCCCTTTTGTTATTTCTTCTTTTTATATAATTTTCGAAACCATAAACAGTTTTAATCTGCCTAACTGAGATTTACAAGGTGACCATAGCTTGCTTCATACCAACAATTTCTGTGGTGTCAATTGCATGCTTTAAAAAAATTTTCTTGCATTTTTCAAAATTCCATGCATTCATAGTGTTCTTCATGATCTTCAAGTTGTTCTTGACAAGCCTTCTTGTTTGATCTTGATGATTTCTTGTTTTGTGTTGTTTGTTGTTTTTCATATGCATTTTTCGTTTGTTAGAGTCCATGCATTAAAGATTTCTAAGTTTGGTGTCTTGCATGTTTTCTTTGCATTAAAAATTTTTCAAAAATATGTTCTTGATGTTCATCATGATCTTCAAAGTGTTCTTGGTGTTCATCTTGACATTCATAGTATTCTTGCATGCATCATGTGTTTTGATCCAAAATTTTCATGTTTTGGGTCATTTTTATGTTTTTCTCTCTCATCATTAAAAATTCAAAAAAATTCAAAAAAAATATCGTTTCCTTAATTTTCTCCAAATTTTCGAAATTTTGGGTTGACTTGGTCAAAAAATTTTAAAAATTAGTTGTTTCTTACAAGTCAAGTCAAATTTTCAATTTTAAAAATCTTATCTTCTCAAAATCTTTTTCAAAAAAATCATATCTTTTCCATTTTTTTTTATTTTTCAAAAATTTCAAAAATCTTTTTCAAAATATTTTCAAAATCTTTTTCTTATCTTTACATCTAATTTTCGAAAATTCACTAATAATTAATGTGATTGGTTCAAAAATTTGAAGTTTGTTACTTTCTTGTTAAGAAAGGTTCAATCTTTAAGTTCTAGAATCTTATCTTGTAGTTTCTTGTTAGTGAAGTAAATAATTTAAAATTTTTGAATTAAATCTTTTTATCTTTTATTTTATCTTTTTTCAAAAATTTTATCTTTTTCAAAATTTGATTTCAAATATCTTATCTAACTGTTATCTTCTTATCTTTTTCAATTTTGATTTCAAATCTTTTTCAATCAACTAACTAACTTCTTGTTGTTTCTTATCTTTTTCAAAACCACCTAACTACTTTTCCTCTTCAAATTTCGAAAATATCTCATCCCTTTTTCAAAAGTTCTTTTTAATTAATTAATTGTTTCATGTTTAATTTTAATTACATTTATCTCTAACTTTCGAAAATTACTAACCTCTTTTTCAAAAATTAATTTCGAAAATTCCCTTCTCTTTCCTTCTTCTATTTAATTATTTAATTACTAACACTTCTCTTCACCTCTCTTCATCCAAAAATCCGAACCTCCTTCTTCATTCTTCTACCCCCTTTCTTTTTCCACTAACATAAAGGAATCTCTATACTGTGACATAGAGGATTCCTCTTTTTTTTTGTTTTCTTCTCTTTCATATGAGCAGGAACAGGGATAAAGGCACTCTTGTTGAAATTGATCCAGAACCTGAAAGAACTCTGAAGAGGAAATTAAGAGAAGCTAAATTAAATTATTCTAAAGGTAACCTTTCAGAAATTTCGAACAAGAGAAGGAGATGGTAGCCGAAAATAATAATATGCAAGGAGAATGCTTGGTGACTTCACAAAACCAACGTCCAAGTTTGATGGAAGAAGCATCTCCATTCTGCCATTGGAGCCAACAACTTTGAGCTGAAACCTCAGCTAGTTGCCTTAATGCAACAAAACTGCAAGTTTTATGGACTTCCATCTGAAGATCCTTATCAGTTTTTAACTGAGTTCTTGCAGATCTGTGAGACTGTAAAGACGAATGGAGTTGATCCTGAAGTCTACAGACTCATGCTTTTCCCTTTTGCTGTAAGAGACAGAGCTAGAATATGGTTGGATTCACAACCCAAGGATAGCCTGGACTCATGGGATAAGCTGGTCACTGCCTTCCTGGATAAATTCTTTCCTCCTCAAAAGCTGAGCAAGCTGAGAGTGGATGTTCAAACCTTCAAACAAAAAGATGGTGAATCTGATGAGCGGATATTTTATACGCTTTTTGGGGGTAATTTCATGTAGATTTTAGCATGTTTTAATTAGTTTTTAGTTAAATATTATTAGTTTTTAAGCAAAAATCATATTTCTGGACTTTACTATGAGTGTGTGTATTTTTCTGTGATTTCAGGTATTTTCTGGCTGAAATTGAGGGAGTTGAGCAAAAATCTGACTTAGGCTGAAAAAGGACTGCTGATGTTGTTGGATCCTGACCTCCCTGCACTCGAAATGGATTTTCTGGAGCTACAGGAGTCCAATTGGCGCGCTCTCAACGGCGTTGGAAAGTAGACATCCAGGGCTTTCCAGCAATATATAATAGTCCATACTTTGCGCAAGAATAGACGACGTAACTTGGCGTTGAACGCCAAGTACATGCTGCTGTCTGGAGTTAAACGCCAGAAAAACGTCATGATCCGGAGTTGAACGCCCAAAACACGTCAAAACCTGGAGTTTGACGCCAAGAAAGGCCTTTACACGTGGAAAGCTTTAGTCTCAGCCCCAGCACACACCAAGTGGGCCCCAGAAGTGGATTTCTGCACCAATTATCTTAGTTTATTCATTTTTCTGTAAACCTAGGTTACCAGTTTACTATTTAAACAACTTTTACAGACTTATCTTGTACCTCATGACATTTTCAGATCTGAATTACATACTTTGTGACGGCATGAGTCTCTAAACTCCATTGTTGGGGGTGAGGAGCTCTGCAGCGTCTCGATGATTTAATACAATTCCTTTGTTTTCCATTCAAACACGCTTGTTCTTATCTAAGATGTTTATTCGCGCTTAATTGTGAAGAGGATGATGATCCGTGACACTCATCACCTTCCTCAATCCATGAACGTGTGCCTGACAACCACCTCCGTTCTACATCAGAATGAATGAATATCTCTTAGATTCCCCAACAGAATCTTCGTGGTATAAGCTAGATAGATGGCAGCATTCATGAGAATCCGGAAAGTCTAAACCTTGTCTGTGGTATTCCGAGTAGGATTCCAGGATTGAATGACTGTGACGTGCTTCAAACTTGCAACCTGCTGGGCGTTAGTGACAGACGCAAAAGAGGGATTCTATTCTAGTAGGAAGCGGGAACCAACCGGTGATTGGCCGTACTGTGACAGAGTGCGTGAGCATTAGCTTTCACTGCGAGGATGGGAAGTAGCCATTGACAACGGTGACACCCTACATAGAGCTCGCCATGGATAGACCTTGCGTGTGAGAAGAGGATCTCAAGGAAGAATTGAAGTTCAGAGGACAAAGCATCTCCAAAACTCCAACATATTCTCCATTACTGCACAACAAGTAATGCTAATACTCTTTATTATTCCAATATATTCCATAATCCTTTATAAACAAATAACTCTATTGTTCAAGTAGCCCAAACACTTTTGTTGACATCCTAACTAAGACAAATAAAATAAACATTGATGCTTCAAGCCAATAATCTCCGTGGGATCGACCCTTACTCGTAAGGTATTACTTGGACGACCCAGTGCACTTGCTGGTTAGTTGTGCGAATCACAAATTCGTGCACCAAGTTTTTGGCGCCGTTGCCGGGGATTATTGAGTTTGAACAATGAAGGCTTATTTTATTTCTTAGAGGAATATAGTATTGATGTTACAGAGTCATTAAATTGAGTCTTTTATTCCCTTTCAAAAATATTTTTCGAAAATATTACTTTTTTCTATTAACTGTTATTTTTCGTGAGTCTAGTGTCTTGTTCTAAGTTTGGTGTCAATTGCATCTTTATATTTTTCTTTAAATTTCGTGTTAGTGTTCTTTATTTTTCCTTAATCTTCAAGTTGTTCTTGTCTATTTTTCTTGTTTGATCTTTAATTTTTCTTGTTCCGAGTCTTTTCTTGTTTTTCTTGTGCTTTTTCAAAACAATTGTTATATTTGCTGCCCATTTGGCTAGAATAGAAGGGTCATATTCTTGATAAAGGAGCACCAATACTTTTGAAATCTTTTTCAAAAATAATTTTTCTTGATTTAATCTTGTGCCAAACTCTAAGTTTGGTGTTTTCTTGTTAATCTTTTTATAATTTTCAAAAATTTATTTTGATTTTCTAAAAATTTTAAGTTTGGTGTTCTTCCTTTTGTTCTTGGTGTTCTTGTGAGTCTTCAAAGTGTTCTTGAGTTTTTCTTGTGTCTTGATCTTAAAATTTTTAAGTTTGGTGTTCCTTGGTGTTTTTCCTCCAAAAAATTTTCGAAAATTAAGGAGCATTAGATCTAAAAATTTTAAGTCTTGTGTCTTTTGTGTGTTTTTCTCTTTCATCATAAAATTCAAAATTCAAAAAAATTTTTTATTTTCTAACTAATTTTGAACTACATTTTTCGAAAATTTTATATTAAAAAATTCAATTTTCAATTTCAAAATATTTTCACTTTCATTTATTTATTTCGTTTTTATTTTATAAAAAAAAAAAGAAAAAAAAATAATAATAATAAATAATAAATAATTTTCTTTCACAAAATATCTTCAAAATATTTTTTTATATATCTATATCCCATTTTTGTTATTCCATTACTATAAAATAAATAATTCTCAACATATAAATTCTCAACTTGTATTCAATATGGAAGCAAGTGGGAATGAACAGTCCAAGAGGACTCTGGGGTCATATGCTAACCCCACTACTGCTTCATGGGGTAGTATCTGTATACCCTCCATTGGAGTTAGTAGCTTTGAGCTGAATCCTCAGCTCATTATCATGGTGCAGCAAAATTGCCAGTATTCTGGTCTTCCACATGAAGAACCTACAGAGTTTCTGGCACAATTTCTGCAAATTGCTGATACAGTACATGATAAGGAAGTAGATCAGGATGTCTACAGACTATTACTGTTTCCATTTGCTGTAAAAGATCAAGCTAAGAGTGGTTAAATAACCAGCCTAAGAACAGCATAAAAACATGGAAACAGCTGTCAGAAAAATTCCTGAATCACTATTTCCCTCCCAAAAGGATGACACAGCTAAGGCTAAGCATCCAAGGCTTCAAACAAGGAGATAATGAATCTCTTTATGATCCTGGGAGAGATACAGAGAGTTGCTAAGAAAATGCCCTCTGAAATATTTCGGAATGGGTGCAATAGACATCTTCTATGGGCTTACAGAAAAAGCTCAGATTTCTCTAGACCACTCAGCTGGTGGATCTATACATATGAGAAAAACAATTGAAGAGGCTCAAGAGCTTATTGATACAGTTGCCAGAAATCAACATCTGTACTTAAGCAATGAATCTTTCATGAAAGAAGAAGCTAAAACAGTAACTGCAGAACTCAGTCCAGTGGATCAGCTAATGAATTCAATCAGCAATTGGACTTTCTAACTCAACAGCTAGCCGAATTCAAGGAAATATTACAGGAAACAAGAATGGCTAACAGGAACATGGAAGTACAATTAAAGCAGACAGAAAAACAACTGTCAGACAAATAATAGAAGAATGTCAAGCAGTTCAATAAGAAGTGGGAAAACATTAAATACCTCACTTCAAAGCAGCAGGAAACCAAGAAATGAACTAGTGGATACTCAAAATCCTCCTGAAGACAGTCCGAGCCCAGAAAAGGGACAAAGCTGGCGCTGAACGCCCAGACCATGCTCATTCCTGGCGTTCAACACCAGAAACAAGCATGAATCCGGCGTTGAACGCCCAAGGGGAATAGTTCTGGCGTTCAAACGCCAGTAAAACAAGGAAGGGGCGTCTAACGCCACTCCAGCTCCCACCACTGGCATTCAAATACCAGTGGAGAATCAGTCACATACAAGTGCTGATAACACCCTTCTAAAAAGGCTTCCCAACCCACTCTGTAGTAATAAACCTGCAGCAACTAAGGTTGAGGAATACAAAGCCAAAATGCCTTATCCTCAAAAACTCTGCCAAGCGGAACAGGATAAGCAATTTGCCCGCTTTGCAGACTACCTCAGGACTCTTGAAATAAAGATTCCGTTTGCAGAAGCACTTGAGCAATACCCTCTTATGCTAAGTTCATGAAAGAGATCTTAAGTCATAAGAAGGATTGGAGGGAACTGAAAAAGTTTACCTCACTGAAGAATGCAGTGCAGTCATTCTGAAAAGCTTACCTGAGAAGCTTAAAGATCCTGGGAGCTTTATGATACCATGCACATTAGAGGGCACTTGCACCAAGCAAGCT